>NC_064619.1:570507426-570564926 GCF_023898315.1 Schistocerca nitens
CTCTCTCCACCCTCTCTCTCTGTCTCTCTCCACCCTCTCTCTCCACCCTCTCTCTCTCTCTCTCTCCACCCTCTCTCTCTCTCTCTCTCCACCCTCTCTCTCTCTCTCTCCACCCTCTCTCTCTCTCTCTCCACCCCTCTCTCCTCTCTCTCTCCACCCTCTCTCTCTCTCTCTCCACCCTCTCTCTCTCTCTCTCTCTCTCTCTCTCTCTCTCTCTCTCTCTCCACTCTCTCTCTCTCTCTCTCTCTCCTCTCTCTCCTCTCTCTCTCTCTCTCTCTCTCTCCCTCTCTCTCTCTCTCTCTCTCCTCTCTCCACCCTCTCTCTCTCTCTCTCTCTCCACCCTCTCTCTCTCTCTCTCCACCCTCTCTCTCTCTCTCTCCACCCTCTCTCTCTCTCTCTCCACCCCTCTCTCTCTCTCTCTCTCCACCCTCTCTCTCTCTCCCCCCCCCCCTCTCTCTCTCTCTCTCTCTCTCTCTCTCTCTCTCTCTCTCTCTCTCACCTCCCTCTAGACTCTATAGTCGTCAATAATATTGCGCCATGCTTACTGATACTCATACATAATTGAGAAAGTGTTGCCGTGCAGGGTTTTTTTGCACGGACTGACCTCTCGAAGATATCCTATAAACGTTCGAGGGATTCACGTCAGGCTTTTTGGGTGGCCGAATCATTCGCCCGAGTTGTTCATAAAGTTCTGCAAACGAATCGCTAACAATTGTTGCCGAGTGACATGACATCGTTGTTCAGGAACGTGGAGTCCACGAACTCCTGCAGGTAGTCTCCACCGCGCGGAGTTGCCGCGCGGTTTCAGGCGCCATGTCATGGATTGCGCGGCTCCTCCTGCCGGAGGCTAGAGTCCTCTATCGTGTGTGTGTGTGTGTGTGTGTGTGTGTGTGTGTGTGTGTGTGTGTGTGTGTGTGTGTGTGTGTTGGGTTTAGTATAAGTTTAAGTAGTGTGTAAGTCTAGGGACCGATAACTTCAGCAGTTTGGTCTCTTAGGAATTTGAGATAAGTCTCCAAGTAGCCGAACGTAACCATTTCCAGTCAATGATCGGTTCAGTTGGACCACACCGTTATGGAGCCACCACCAGCTTCTACAGCGTCGTGTTGACTGCTAGGGTCCATGGCTTCTTGGGTCTGCGCGAAACCCGAACCCTACCATCAGCTCCTGCCAACTGAAATCGGGACTCTTCTGACCAGGCTACGGTTTTCCAGTCGGCTAGGCTCCAACCGATATGGTCACGGGCCCGGGAGAGGCACTGACACGATGTCTTACGGTTAGCAAAGGCACTCTTGTCGGTAGTCTGCTTCCATAGCTTATTAACACCAAATTTCGCCGCACCTTCCTAACGGAGACGTTCATCGTACGTCCCGCACAGATTTCTGTGATTTCACGCAATGTTGATTCTCTTAGCAGTGGCAACTGTACGCAAACTCCGTTGTTCTCGTTCGGCCTCGGCCCCTGCGTTGTCCGTGGTGAGAGGTAGGCCTGAAATTTGGTATTCTCGGTACTCTCTCAACACTGTGGATTCCGGAATACTGAATTGCCTAACGATTTCCGAAATGGAATGTCCTACGACTTTGGTCACATCACTTCAATATACTGGAATGTGTTGGACGAGTTCACAAAAGAATGGGCACCTGTCTAAGGAAACTAAAGCAGAATCTAAAGCATACAACTTTTTCGTATGGAAAAAAAATATTATAGGTCGCTTACCAGATAAAATTATAACCGAACTTCAGCAATACTATGATATGGCAATAAGAAATAAATGTAAATAATTTACTGGAAATGAGGTAAGCTGTATGGCAACATAGTTACACCGATCATTGACTAGTGATAAGCCATTCAATTTCGCTTTTCCAGACGACCCCCTCTCGTGGTGCATATATAGAAAACCGCAAGCTACTAGAGTTCCTTATTAACATAAAACTTGTCCCAGTGGCTGTTATATAAGTAGTTGAGGTAATATACACAGATTCCGGGCAACGAAACGTTCTCAGAAAATTACTTCGTAATTGCACCCAGGCTCAAATACAGCCGTTCAAGCATTAATATATCTAAATAGGTATTTATTAGGATAAAAACTTTGAACTGGTGATCAGTGATTTTGTTTCATTTAATGATGGTTATCTTGGTAGATTATTGGTCATGAAAACGCGTACCGTTGTTCTTGATGTTAATACCATGACGTCTTCAGCTTCTGGACAAAAGTGCCAATACGCAATAATCAAAACAGTTGAATTTAATACCAGTAATGCAAGAGGAAGAAGAAGAATTACTCGGCAGGACACTTCTGATTATATAACAAAAACATTTGAGAGTTCGCATAATGAATTACTTTAATCGCAAGTGTTAACTTTCGAAATTTTCAAGTGAGAAATATATTTATATCTCACAAAGCACTAAATCACTAATATTTTGTTTTTCAGATATGGTACGAAATAGTAAAATGGGCCATTCACCTAGAATCATGACTTATTTTCTAGTCACAGGAAGTTTTTATAAAAATATCCTCAATTAAATATGCTGTAATGGTAAAAATATCATAAATATTGTACCAGGAAGCATTCGTACTAGTTCAGTGAGCTAACAACGCATGCCGAATTCAAAATTTCAAAGTTCTAGCTGCTAAGTTGCAGAGATAGTCAGCAAATTTACTACATAGGGCGTTCAAATTCTCCGCAAGCGTCAATAAAATGTATAGACGTCGTAACTACAACGATAGTTAGCCTGTCAGCTCGTAAGGTGAACTCCAATTAAAATCACATGCTTTCTTGAAAACAGAAATTTCATATAGTCTGGAAAAAAAACTAGGAACGTAGGTTTTTCTTAAATTATGCTAATATAAGATGTGATTTGTGGAATCTTAAGGTGCATATCACGATCTTAAATATGTTGTTGTCTTCAGTCCAGAGACTGGTTTGATGCAGCTCTCCATGCTACTCTATCCTGTGCAAGCTGCTTCATCTCCCAGTACCTACTGCAACCTACATCCTTCTGAATCTGTGTAGTGTATTCATCTCTTGGTCTCCCTCCACGCTGCCCTTCAATACTAAATTGGCGATCCCTTGATGCCTCAGAATACGCCCTACCAGCCGATCCCTTCTTCTAGTAAAGTTGTGCCACAAATTTCTCTTCTCTCCAATTCTATTCAATACCTTCTCATTAGTTATGTGATCTACCCATCTAAAGATAAAATACACTAATTTCACCAGATGCACCGATTTTACAATAGACTTCCTTCTTTTACTAGGTAAGTAATTACAAGAGAGAATTGTTTCAAAATGACCAAATATTTATTACAAACAACATTACGTAGTGGTGAAAATTTACCGTGTCGGAAGTTAAACTCGTCTGGAATATTCTGCCGTCCTTTCGACAGTGATTCAGTGAAGGTCAATCCAGATTGTCTTGTAATACATGCATCCCCAATTATTAACATCCTATTAACATCCACTTGCTATATTTGTCGAAGTGACAAGGTAATGGTTTTTAGTTTGTCAACTTGGGAAACAAAAGGCTAGTTCTAAGAGGCTAATTATCGATGTAATGTGAGAGATCGAGAAAAGGGGGGCTTGCTGTATACTCTTCTAAAATTAGGTCCCTTAGTTGAAAGCGACTGCAGATAGGGGAAGCGTAGTGTTGGCTTGGAATGTTGTCTATGTTGCTTCCTGTCGGCGTAGGGCCAAGTAAATAAATCGCATTCGATTAAGCAGCACCAGCCTAGTCATATCTTTACGATGTTTCAAACAACTTTAAGGAGACATTAAGCTCTATTCGTCTTAATGTACTTGATAAATGGGCATAAGGAAGAAAGTGATAAACTCTGGAATAAGAATATACACTGGTATTACGATTATACAAAAACAAACATGCCAAAGTCCGTTTACAAATTAGAACACATTTCAGAACAATAAGACCAAGACATATTACTTCCAGAATTGACGGTTTGCGAAGTAACTGGCTCGCCACACCAAACACACACGTAGGTAATCATGACACTTTCATTAAACATATACTTAACCTTGGTTATTTAAGACCGAAGTAAGTTAAGAGAGATGCAGATATGAAGCTACAACGCTTAGGTAGTATGTGGGAGCAGTAGCATATCGCTGAATAAGCAGTCTAGGGAAGACACTAGGGAAAAAATTGATAATGGTTGTGCCCAGTCTGATATGTGGATGTGAAATGAGGCATTCGAATTTTGTTGAAACAGCGGAAAATGAGATTTTAAGGAACTGGTGAAGGATGATCTAGGTTGGCTAGGATAAGTTAAGAGACGAAAAGAATTAAATGTGTTTAAAATTATAACACAAACAGAAAGTTGAAAGAAATGAGATGATGATACCAACAGAAAGGACTGAAGACTTCCTAGGCCTTTATGAGAGAATAGACCTAAAGGATGAAGAAATGTTGGAAGACACGGCTGAGAGCTCTCCAGATGGAGTCTGAACAGGCATTTTGCTTGTACTGTGGATGGGAAGGTAGTAAGAGTGCGATTTAGATTGTCAGTCTTCCCAGTCACGAAATGACTGCTTGGCTCACCTAAACCTGTACGAAATGTGTAATACAATCACCAGGTTGCGTAAAAGGGTCGCAAATCGTTTGGAACCGTTAAAATTCCGCAGGAAAGGCTTTCTCCTCTGCACAACTATGTAACACAGTATCATGCGATACCTCTGTCTCAAAAATTTTTCTGTGATTTCTCAGGTCTTGCAGATTACCCTCACAAACTTATTGAAGTCATTTCGCAGGCAGTAGAATCATGTTCGCACAGAACACTTTCACTGACATGAGGTACAGTAATTCATGTCTGTTGGTTCCAATGTACAGTCTTAGACATAAAACTTGGCCGCCAAAGGGACTGCCAGTCGTTCACTCACAAATAAATATGCCGCCCTCCGAATTGTAAATTCGACCATTCGCACGATTTGGCAACACAGTAGAAGGCGGAAGTCGCGAGTTAGTCCACATGCACCGATTTTTTTTTTTAAACAGCATTTGAGCTGTCTGCTAAAGTTATGTCTAATGGAACCTCAAAGACAATTCACTTGCCTTTTTAACCTACCAGTAACAGTAAAAACTTCCAGAAACTGTTCAGCAAAACAGCTAATTAGTGCAAGTTCAGAGCAGTATACGCTAGACTTTCCTCGCCCTACCGCGGTCACCGGCTACCGTCAACAGGGCGCACACCACCCGCCGCCCACCGCCTCACGTAAAAGTCCCGCCCGACCAGGTCATTTCTTTGAAGTTCTAGTATTTATCCTGAAGTTATGTATTGGATTTTGCATACTTGAAACTCATGAACGTTGTTTAAGTGCTATAAAACAGAGCTGCGAGTGGGAAAAGTCTCACATTTGTGACATCGTTCGCTTTGGGTTAATATAGAGGTAAAGGCAGTGGTGGCAGTTCGAATCCTTTTTATGCTGCGTGATGTGCGAGTGCTTTCGGGCAAAAAGTCAGAAAATGAACTTTTTTCAAGAAAAGTTGTTCTGGCTGGAATGGTTTTCAACGTTCAGGAAGTCTCGGTAACTGACATACTACTTAACCGTCGTCAGACATTTGCATTCAGCAGGCAAGCTTCACGAGTGGGGTTTAGGACTACTGCATGCTCTAATACAAAACAACAAAAACTAAAATGGTTAATATTACGGCATATTTGTATGGACGCCATCAATTCGCTCATGGAGCATCCCTGCGGAATATTGTGACTGGTGACAAGTTATGATGCATTTATGTTAACCTCTTAAGAAGAAACTAGCGGTTGAGCCCCAATAACACATGTACTCGAGCAAAGAGCAGTGCCAACTCAGTTTTTCATCTGGTGTTTCAAAAAAGATGTGCTATACCAACTACTGAGACACCTTTCGATCGCATTGTCGAACAGCGCTTGCCGTGAGGCGTTGGATGGCGTGTAGCCGGTTGCTGGTAGACGGTGGCCGCGATAGGCGTGAAAACACTCTATAATGTATACTGTTCTGATTTTCACTCAGCCGCAAGCTGTTTTGCGGAACTGTTCACGAAAATTCTTGCTATTACTAGGGGCTAGACAGTGAAGTGAATTATCTTTGAGGTTCCATGATACTAATAACCTTAGCAGGGGGTCGAAATGCGATTGACACGGTAACAACTCGAGGAGGAGACAACACTACCTCCAGACACTTGCGTATTCTACTGTGTTGCCAAACCGTGCATATGACTGGACTTAGAATTCTGAGGGGCGGCCGCCTGTGTTAACAACACGGACTTAGTCACGACGGTGGTCAGCTGAGGGCCAGGTTTCATGTTACGAATGTACATTTCGGCATGACTTAGTTTTGTGTAAACAGAGGTTAATACAAAATAGGCAGTTTTCCTCTTTCAGCACTAGACCAAATTCGGAACCAGGTGACGTTTAGAGAACTGTCTGCCAGTAATTAATTTTCCTTAACTGACTAATCTGTTGACTTTTGTGTAATCCCACTCTCTGCTAGGAACAGGTTGGTGAAGTGCCGTGGCTTTATAAAGGGTGATCAGTATTTAAACCGACAAACTCTGGGACGTTGCAGGGGACATCAAAACAAATATTTTTTCCCTAATGTCATTTTTTTCCTATGAGGATTATTTAAACTTGTGGAGGCCGTATTACGCTCTTAAGTTGTTCGAGGCCGTATTACGCTCTTAAGTTGTAAGCAACTGCTGTCCACCAGTGTAGTAGTGCATTGTCTCTGTTTACTAATGTAGCGATACACCTGGAGTGAGTACACTGATATGGTTGGTGCGAACTACGTAGCGCACCACAACGGACGAGCTGCACAGCGGGTTTATCAAGAATATCCTAATCGCTGTATCCCGCATCATACGACCTTTGCTGCTGTGTACCAACATCTGCGTGAGACCGGGTCATTTAGCAGATTACCTGGACAGGGATGCCGTCGCACGGTAAGAACGCTGCAAGTTGAGGAAACTGTCTTGCAGCATGTGGAGCGGGATCCTTCAATCAGCACTCGTGAAATTGCACGTAACATGGGGACGAATCAGACGAATGTAAGAACAGTCTTTCGAGAGCAATTGTTACGTTCATTTCACTTACAGCATGTCCACAACCTGGAACCAGTTGGTTACCCACCCAGAGCACAGTTTTCGCAGTGGTACATGGAACTGTGTGAAATGCACCCTACATTTCCATCCTCTGTTGTTTACCGATGAAGCAACGTTTGGGGGTGATGGAGTCTTCAACATGCACGATTCGCATGTTTGGAGTGAGTATAACCCTCATGCCACAGTTACTAACGCTCATCAAGTGCGGTTCTTCATTAATGTGTGGGTCGGTGTTGTTCGAGACTTTAATTGGGCCGTACCTGCTACCTAGTTGTTGTCTCTTGGTCAAGTGTTTGTTGGTTTAATTAATTTGCCACCAGAGAAATCTTCCTCTACCTGTTTAAATACTTGTCGTAGGAAAAAATGACTTCAGGGAAAAATATTTGTTTTCATGTCCCCTACAACCTCGCAGAGTTTGTCGGTTTAAATACTTTTCACCCTGTATACATAAAGTCAGAGCAGCTCACCTACCTGTTCCTAGCGGGGAATGGGATTGGCTCTGAGCCCTATGGGACTTAACTTCTGAGGTCATCAGTCACCTAGAACTACTTAAACATAACTAACCTAAGGACATCACACACATCCATGCCCGAGGCAGGATTCGAACCTGCGACCGTAGCGATCGCACGGTTCCAGACTGTAGCGTCTAGAACCGCCCGGCCACCCCAGCTGGCGGAGTGGGATTAAACTAAATTTATTTTAATAGTCCATAGGAGAGAACTGTAATGGAAACTCCCTATTGGAAAGGAATAAGAGTACTGCTCAGCGTTTTGAGGTCTAATAAAACGACGACAATCACATACAAATAATACGAGGCTTTCGTCCGCACGCCCCCCCCCCCCCCCTCGTCCTACCCCCAACTCAGGAGAGCTGACTAGGCTGCTGTGCAGTAGAGATGTGTCGTTCGCGAACTAACGGGTCCAAAGGAACATTCCACCAAGATAAACGGAACGAGCGAGGAACGAATTCTAAGGAACGGTCTTTCATAGTTCACTTCGGTAGCAGCTTTCTACTTACAATTCCTGGGAGCGGGAAACAGTCTGTCTCGTTCCCGCAACGGCACGTCAGCCGGTCTCGTTCCAGCGTTTGTCTCGATCTCGCTCGACCGGACTCTTCCTTCTTCGCGTGGCCACTCGTCGCAGTTCCACAACCGACTGCTTATAGTTAGTTCAGTATAGAGTTGTTGTTCGTTTCGTACGCTGCGCACGCCCATTCTAGTTCAGTTTCAAACCTTCTTTGAACTCTGAACTTCTGGTTCTTTTCATATTATATGCAGCGTCAATGACCGGTAATTAAAATGTATTTTATAATTACGTAAACTACATAAAAATTACGTGGTATTTAATACATACAGTTTTTCAGGTAACAAAACGGCATATCAGCTTACTTCATTACTTCGATAAACAGAAAAAGAAATACTTCTAAAAAGGCAAGATATTCTTATTACACATGCAAAGAAAGTCGGCACGGCACACACGAGTGGCCATTGTCCGTCTTTTTTTTTTATCCAAGGTAAAAGGGCATGTCCATTGTTATGGAAGGCAGACCGACTTACAACCGAATGAAGCCCGCGCTCCATAATCGAGCGTCGGGTGTCACATTTTAAGAGAATATGATAACTTCTACAATATTATTTCAATTGTACAGGATGGCGCATGAAAAATCTGCCCCGAGTACTAGACTGCTTACTGTTGCCCACCAATCATCTATTGTTTCGAAGTTGTTGTTTGCATTGGCTTTTTTGCTATTTCTTCACTGCCTAATTATTACGTGTTTATCTATACTGCTCGTAGCGGTCAACAAATCGTGTGTAACTAGCGAGCAGTCTGTACTCGGGGCCGGTATTTCGTGCGCCGCCTAACATTGTTTCACTGCGATCAGCCACATAATGCTACAGTTGGCTAGACGAGAGGTTTTGCAGAATCACTAAAATTGTGTGAGAATTGTTATGAATAAAAACTCTGTACTGCAGGGGGATGCAAGTGCCCTCTCTTGGCGCCTTTAATCTTCAGTCGCCTGTGCTACTAATTTTTCATAAGAACCATATAACAAGCAAAAATGAACGGTGAAAGAGTAAAAATGAACGGTTGCCAAAAAAAGAGAGATCACCAGTGAACTAGTTCCCAAGAATGAATGAGTTTGCCCATCTCTACTGTACAGCTTCGTTCCTTTCAACCAAATAGCTATCAGGCAGACTGGGACCGGGGCAGAGAAAAATATCCCAGTTGGAAATATTTAGGAGGTGGTTTCCAGTTTTGTCATTCGTTGATGACGAAAGTAAACATTTCGAAAACACTGGCCTGACTGAGGTGGGAAAGATTACATTGTTGTCCATTGTCCCAGACAAGAATTACAGGTTGTGTAATGCTCAAGGTCTGTTAGAGGACAGTTTTCCACAGTTCTCCTAACTCACTGCAGGTAAGAATAAGTGACATTTCAAACTCATTTATGACAACTATAGTTCAGTCGGCGGAAGTTAGTCCTTGACATCTCCAATGGGCAGGGCGCTACAGCTTCGTGGGCTTTCCTCAACCAATAACGTAACGCGGCTTTGTAAACGCCTCTATCGCAAGACCTCAGTGTTGTCAAGCTGTGTGGACGGCTACAGTTCGCCTGCAGCCGTTAGCCCTTAGCGATTGGAAGCTGGCAACATAGCTACGAGCTGTCAGGGAACTTCTTAGGCCAGCTCAACAATAGGATAATTTTCGTATTGAAGTCATTGTCGGTTCGTAACCACACAGCAGTAATTACCTTGCTAACAGCTCGTTTACTATTTTTTTACTTCTATTGCTGTATGCTTTCATCCATATTCACTGGAACATTTTTGGTTTACAGTATTATCATACAATTTCACCCGTATCAGTTTTCGGTACTAATTACGATAACCCCTTGTACAAATTTTGCACTTGTGCGCCTGTGGAGTCCTTTTCAGCTTGGTGCTTGAAGCTGCTGCTGGTCACTAGAGCCTTGAACCAGACCTAGTAATGCTTTCATTCGACTGTGGCATATTGCATTTATAGATTTTTACAACAATGGAGTTTACCAATTAGCGAAATCTCAAACCCATATCTACGTCATATTTCTCTATTTGTTCCTAATTAAAAGCTCTTAAAGAATCACCGTAGTTATTTCCGTACGTTACACTTGGGCTTGCAATTTTTTGTTACGTTAAACCAGTAATTAATCGCTTATTATTTTGATGAGTCAATGCAAAAATCTAGCTCGTATTTTTCGAACTGCTCGTGCAGCAAGTAGTCTTACATGATCAGAAAGAGGGCAAGTAAATCACGTTTACGTAGAGGGCAAGAGAACAGTGTCTCAGAATTACAGACAGAATCATTGTCAATCTGTTGCTGCATCCCGAGACATCATCTGGAACCTTATAGTGCTCCATTCAGTGAGTGGGAATTCCTAAGTCCCATTGCCCTGACACAGCTCCAGGCCCACACTGCATCCACAGTCAAATGCTGAAACAATTATCAGTGGATTCCCAATGTCACAGCCTTGCCATTTTCAGCCATATCTGGAGTGAGGGCAAGTCTTGCCTCTCAATAGCAAGAAAACATGGCTGTCTCAGTACTGAAAGGAGATACTCCCCTTGAGGTGGCCTCCTATCGCCCAATTGGCCTGATTAAGGTTCTCTGCAAGTTCAGTCGAACGTACCAAGAGCCAACAGCTCTCTTGGTACCTTGAGTTACGGGGTCTTTTGGATCTGTAACAGGGCAGTTTCAGTTAAGGCTGTTCTGCTGCTGAAAATTTGCTCTGCCTGGAGTCTGCTATTCAGTCAGCTTTTGTCCGGCATAAACATCTTGCTACTGTCTTGTTTGACTGGTGAAACCACATGGCATCACCACAGCCTTGTTACCCTCCATGAGTGGAATCTTTGGGGCCTTTCAAATTTTGTCGAAGTTCTTGTCTTGTCCTACTTTCTTGGTTCAAATTGGTGCTTCCCACAGTACTCCCAATACACAAGAGTTGTTCGACATGGCTCTATAATGGTTCTCTCTCTTTCTAGTGGCTATCAATGGTTTAGTTGCAGCTGTGCAGTCTGCTGTGTTACACTAGATGTATGCTGATGAGTTCATCTACTATTGCTCCTCAACTGTAGGTCTTACTGAAAGCTGACTACAGGGTTCCTTAAAAAAGCAGTGATGGGCTCTCCCCCATGGCTTCCAGTTTTCAGCCATCACAATGTGTCATGGATAGTTGCTGTTGTACTGTCCATCTACAACAAAAACTATTCCTCAATGTCCAAATGCTCAGTATGGTGGAGTCGTATCGTTTCTTGGGGTTTATCTTCGATGCTCAGTTGATCTGGCTTCCCCAGCTTCAGCAACTTAAGCAGATGTGCTGGTCACACCTTAATACCCTGTCTCAGTAACACTGGCTACAGTGCAGACACTCTACACTTTGGCAGCTCTACAAAGCTCTGATCCTACCATGTCTTGATTATGGGAGCATGCTGTATGGCTTGGCATCCCCTTCAGCATTGTGGATGCTGGACATGATACACCATTGTGGAATCAGACTTGGGACAGGCACCTTTTGGACCAGATCTGGGGAAAAGCCTGCTAACAGACTGGTGTCCCTGTCAACTGCTGCTCAGCTATGCAATAAACATTCACTTCCCCCACGAGGATCCAAACTACTTTGTCCTTTTTGCTGACAAGGAGATCTTGCTCCCACAGCAAGGACTAAGGTGAGGAGTCATGATCGCAGCTTGTGTACAGTCTCTGCTCTGAACTCCAGCATCCCCACTGTCACCTCTTGCCAGGGTGTGCCCATGTTGTGTGTACTCCATTCTCAGATCTACCTCAACCTCTCCTTTCTATCTAGCGACTCGAGAGACAATGGTTTTTCATCATTGTTCCTAGATAACCTTGACACATTTCTGGGTTCTGGCATGGTATACCATAATGACTTCACAATGAATGGGTTAACCGGTTTTGCCTGCACACATACAAGGTGCTGTGAACTACACTCCCTGCTGAATGGATGCAGTCTATTCACTGCAGAATTGGTGGCCATTGCTTGATCCCCAGCCACCTTCATTCCTGCACTTGTGAGTCATTCTTAATATGCAGTGACTCCTTATTAGTGTTCAGGCTGTCTAGCACTGCTACTCTAGACGAAAGTTCGTTGTGACTATCCAGTCTCTCTTTTATGACCCCGACCATACTGGAAGGTTGTTCATCTTTTTTGTATGAACCCCTGTGACATTAGGAATCCAGGGAACAAAGATGCTGACCGATTGGCCAAGTTGGCTACCAGGATGCTGACTTTAGCGAGGGGGGGGGGGTACCAGAACTGACTTTTTGACAGACTCAGTTGACAGTTGTTGGATGCTTGGAATACAGATTGGTTTGTCCTGGTTACTCCAAGTAAATTGCAAACTGTAAAGTAGACCACGATCATGTGACAGTTTTCCTTTTGTACTTCACAGGCAGTCAACTCTCTTCTATTGGCTTCACTAGGCCCCCACTTGGCTGACACACAGCCACAGCCACATCCTCAGATATGATGTGGATGTGGTGCCCTCTCATGGTGGCTCACATCCTACTGGCCTGCCCTAATTTGGTCACCTTACAGTGAAACCCTAAACTTATTGGCACATTGTCTCTGATGCTAATGGATGATGCCAATGTGGCTGATTTGGTTTTGCATTTTACCCATGGAAGTGGTTTTTACTCCTGTTCATTATGTAAGGCACTGTAATCTAATCAGCCGCTTGAGGGATTGAAGTAATGGCCTGTCACTGACTCTAGGGGCCCATGGCTGCCCTAGATTGGTTTTCTGGACTTGCTCCTGCCATTCCCAACCTTTTTAATTCATCTTATTCCCCTACATGTGTTGATGGTTGACATACTAGTCATTATTTTAATCTTTCCTGGCATTTTAATCTTTCCTGGCATTTTAATCTTTCCTGGCATTTTAATCTTTCCTGGCATTTTAATCTTTCCTGGCATTTTAATCTTTCCTGGCATTTTAATCTTTCCTGGCATTTTAATCTTTCCTGGCATTTTAATCTTTCCTGGCATTTTAATCTTTCCTGGCATTTTAATCTTTCCTGGCATTTTAATCTTTCCTGGCATTTTAATCTTGTCCATATAGCTTGTTGCCTTGTGGTAATAGTGTGAAAGGAGTGGTCAGATGCAGATTGTATGTCTCCTCTTGGGTAGTGTGTCCCAGGGGCCTAAAACTGCTCTCGGGGTGTGTCAATTCTCCAATCTTCACCCGTTTACCCCTCTTTTACACTTACTTCTGTCTCTTGGTTTCCTTGATACTTGGATACAATAAAATCCATAGGGATTTGTGTTCTGTGTCCTTACACTGGGGCTATTCCCAGCTTGACATACGAGGGATTAAAGGACTTGTGACCTCAGTTTGGTTCCTTTAACTTCATCCATCCGTTATTTCGGTTTCACTTGGGATGGATTTAAGTCCCCACCTAAGATCCCCCTGCAGGTCTCGGGGTAAGAATAGGACCGAGGTATTCCTCCTTGTTTAAGAGGCGACTAAAAGGAGTTTCACATGTTGCGGCCTTTACGTGATGGTCCCCTCCATGGTTTGACCTTCATTCTTCCAAATTTTCATGAAGAGCGAGCCAGTTGGGGAAGTGCATTGAGATCTTGAGACCACTTTCTCATCTTCGCATTTCAGTCCTGCTCATTCTCCATCTCTTAGGTGAGGACACCATCCTGGATGCATTTTCCACCATGCACTGTGCAGTGTCGCTTTCTGCATCGACGATGACCCTGGACTTCTTTGCACCGGATATCCAGCATGGTAGCTAGTCTGTTGTGGTAGGGCTGCCATGTGCCCTGTTGGTTGTAGCCTCCTGACCACACAGGGATTGCTCTGATGATACCTGCGTCATTAACTCCTCATGTATGCCTCGGGACTCCCGGTAATGGCCACCCTGCCAGGTGGCCTTTGCTGCAGCTGGCTGGTGCAAGTGGGGATGGCCCCTGGTCGGAGTGGGTGGCATCAGAGCAGAAGACACACGATGAAGCGAAGTCCATCATCTCTTGCTGGTGGTGAACCACCAGTAGTCTCTAACCATTCATGAGCTCAATTCAGTGCACAGAAGTATGACCCCAAATCGCTCTCCCCTCCCCTCCCCCCTCCCCCCTCCCTCCCCCCCCCCCCCCCCGTGGCCACACCATGGGAGGAACGTCAGGCTAAGGATGGCAGCGGATCTTATTCGCCCCCAGTACCTCATATATTAGAGAGCTGATGGGGAATCCTTCGTGACGATGAAGCCTCAGTTTCTTGTTGAACATTTAGAGGACAAGTCTGGGGATGTGGAGGGCTTGTCCAAAATGCGCTCTGGATCAGTCTTGATCAATACAGCATCCTTTGCCGAGTCACGGGCGTTACTAGCTTGTGACAAGCTGGGGGATGTTTCTGCAACCATCACGCCCCATAAGAGCTTAAATATGATCCAGCGCATCATATTTCAGAGGGACCTTTTTTTACATTCTGACAATGAGCTGCGTGCCAATGCGAGGTGTAAGTTTCGTTCGGCGTGTCAACCAGGGTCCGAGGGATAATCAGGTTGCCATTGGTGCCTTCATCTTGCCCTTAAAGGGTGATACGTTACCCGAGAACGTCAATATGATGGTCTACCGCTGTGATGTAAAGCCCTATATTCCTCCCCCGACACGGTGCTTTAAGTGTTGGAAGTTTGGCTGTTTGTCTTCCCGCTATACTTCCAGCGTCACATGTCGAGATTGAGTATTGGGGTGTGATAGGCATCCGCAATGTGCCACGCCTCCCAGCTGTGTTAACTGCGGAGAGCACCATTCGCCTTGTTTGCCAGACAGCAGGATTCTCCAGAAAGAAAGGAAAACAATGGAGTAAAAGACCCTGGACCGACTGACCTACCCTGGGGCTGAGAGAAAATTCGAACACCTGCATCCTGTACGTATGATATCGCCTTATACCACTACAACAACAGTTCTGGCACCAGCAGCTCTGCCAACCCCAGTCACCTCTGAGGCAGAAGACTACACCTGCCCCCTTGATGGTGGGAGGCATTTCCCTTCTTATTGCTCCTGCACCACCTACTTCAGGAGCAAACCCCCCCCCCCCCCCCCCCCCCAATCATTGGGGACGTCTGTCCCCACTTCTAAGCTGGAGAAGCGTAAGTCGTCTTCGGATTCTCTCGCTAGGAAGGGATCCCTTGGGTCACTCCCTTCCCAGGAAGGAAAGATGATACCCGCCAGTGGCTGAAGAGCTCAAAAGCAGCTGGTCATAGGGCTTCATGCTCATCCTCAGTCCCGGAGACTGAGCCAGTGAAGTACTCCCAAACAGGAAAACCCAAGGAGCAGCGAGAGAAATTTAAAGAGACCCCTGAGACCAAGGAAATTGCTGTGTCACCCACACCACGGCTAACCACGAGCTCTGCAGATGAGAATGGGGTGGAGATTCTGGTGTCCGCTGAGGACCTAGATCTCGCCAGACCCTCAGACACAATGAATATAGACTGCTCAGGCAATAAGTCGGTGGCAGCACGTGACCCTGAGGCGTAAACTGCCTCATTGAATGTTACATGCCTTCCCAGTCTCACGATGTCATCCTCCAGTGGAATTGCGACGGTTTTTTCCACTGCCTGGCTGAGCTACGGCAACTGTTAAGCTTTACACCTGCTATCTGCATTGCTCTGCAGGAGACCTCGTTTCTGGCAATGCGGACCCCTGCCCTCCGCAGCTATAAGGGATATTATACGAACCATAGCGACTATAATAGTGTCAGGTGGAGTGTGCGTTTATGTCCTAAACTCAGTCTATAGTGACACTGTGCCACTTCAAACCCCTCATGAAGCTGTGGCTGTCAGAATACGGATGACGCAGGAAATAACTATCTGCAACGTATATCTTCCTCCAAATGGTCCAGTATCCCTGAACGTATTAGCTGCACTGAGTGATCAGCTCCCTAAATCTTTCCTACTTTTGTGAGATTTTAACGTCATAACCCCCTGTGGGGTAGCACTGTGCTTACTGGCCAAAGCAGAGATGTCGAAACTTTACTGTCTGAGTTCGACCTGTGCCTCTTAAATAGTGGTGCCACCACGCATTTCAATTGTGGCTCATGGTAGTTACTCGGCCATTGATTTATCAGTTCACAGCCCAGGACTTCTCCCATCTATCCACTGGAGAGCACATGACAACCTGTGTGGTAATGACCATTTCCCCACCTTCCTATTACTGCCCCACCGTCATGCCCACGGACGCCTGCTCAGATGGGCTTTAAACAAGGTGGACTGGGAAACTTTGATCTCTGCTACCACTGTTCAATCTCCCCTACATGATAACATCGATGTGATAGTTGAGCGGGTGACCACAACAATTGTTCCTGCGGCAGAAAACCCGATCCCTCGCTCTTTAGGGTGCTCCCGGCGCAAGGCAGTCCCTTGGTCGTCGCGGAAAGTCGCTGAAGCAATTAAGGAGCGTCGGCGAGCTCTACAGCGGCATAAGTGGCACCCTTCCCTGGAGCACCTCATAGCTTTTAAACGACTCCATGCCAGAGTTCGCCAACTTATCAAACGACGGAAGATACGTCCCGACCGTTGAGTGCCATACGTCACCTTCCCAAGTCTGGGCTAAGATCAAACGTCTTTTCGGGTACCAGACCCCAACAGGTATTCCCGGTGTTACCATAAATGGCGTGTTATCTGCCGATGCAAACGCGATTGCCGTGCGCTGTGCCGTGCGCTGTGCCGAGCGCTGTGCCCGAGCTTCTGCGTCGGAGAATTACCCCCCAGCCTTTCGCACTCTCAAACGGCGGCTGGAAGGGAAAGTCCTCTCATTCACTACACGACACAGTGAATCCTATAACGCCCCATTTACAGTGTGGGAGCTGCTCAGTGCCCTTGCACATGGCCCCGACACTGCTTCTGGGCCAAATCGGATCCACAGTCAGACGATTAAATATCTCTCATCTGACTACAAGTGACACCTCCTCGTTATCTTCAATCGGATTTGGTGCAATGGCGTCTTTCCATCGCAATGGCGGGAGCGCACCGTTAATCCGGTGGTCAAACCGTGTAAAAACCCGCTTGATGTGGATAGCTATCGGCCCATCAGCCTCACCAACGTTCTTTGTGAACTGCTGGAACGTATAGTGTCAGCATTTGGGTTGGGTCCTGGAGTCACATGGTCTACTGGCTCCATGTCAGGGCGGCTTCCGCCAGGGTCGCTGATAATCTTCTCTCTCGAGTCTTCCATCCGAACAGCCTTTTCCAGGGGCCGACACCTGGCTGCCGATTTTTTGACTTACGTAAAGCATACGACACGACCTGGCCACGACATATCCTTTCCACATTGTATGAGTGGGGTCTCCAGGGCCTGCTCCCTATTTTTATCCAAAACTTCCTGTCACTCTGTACTTTCGTGTCCAAGTTGGTGCCTCTCATAGTTCCATCCATATCCAGGAGAAGGGAGTCCCGCAGGGCTCTGTATTGAGTGTCTCTCTATATTTAGTGGCCATTAATGGTCTAGCATTAGCTGTCGTGCCCTCAGACTCATTTCCCTGTATGCAGACGATGCATTTCATACTGCTGCTCCAGTACTGCTGATGCCGAGTGTCGCCTACAGGGAGCCATCCACAAGGCGCAGTCATGGGCTCTAGCCCATGGCTTCCAGTTTTCCGGCGTGAAGACGTGTGTAATGCAATTCTGTCTGCGTCGTTCCGTTCATCTGGAACCAGCACTTTACCTTAATGACGATCTACTCACTGTAGTGGAGACATACCGATTCTTAGGTCTGGTTTTCGACGCTCGATTTACTTTGCTTCCTCATCTTCGTCGGCTTAAATGGAAGTGTTGGCAGCACCTCAATGCCTTCCGCTGCCTGAGCAACACCATCACGAGTGCAGATAGCTCCACGCTGCTGCAGCTCTACAGAGCCCTTGTTCAATCCCGCCTCGACTATGGGAGTGTGATTTATGGTTCGGCGGCGCCCTCACCATTGCGTTTGCTCGACCCATTGCTTCACTGCGGAGTTAGACTAGCGACAGGAGCTTTTAGAACGAGTCTGGTGAAAAGTGTACTGGTGGAGGCTGGAGTCCCTCCATTGAAGATGAGACGTGCAAAACTACTCGCCAGTTACGTTGAACACATTCATAGCTCTCCTGAACACCCTAATTACTGTCTTCTTTTCCCAACCACACCGGTTCACCTGCCGCATAGGCGGCCCAGGTCAGGGCAAACGATTGCAGTTTGTGTGCGATTGCTTCTGTCTGAACTGGAGTCCTTCCCTTCACCACTTCTCCTAGAGGTCCATTCACGTACACCTCCGTGGTGTAGCTGTAGGCCGAAGCTTTGCTTGGACCTTTCATGTGGCCCTAAGGACTCTGTTAACCCTGCGGCTCCCCACTGTCACTTCCTCTCAATTCTTGAAGTGTTCCGGGACTCAGAAGTGGCTTACACCGACAGCTCGATGGCTGATGGTAATGTTGACTTTGCCTTTGTCCATAGTGGCCATATCTCGCACACTTCAGTATATCCGTTCATGCCCCGAGGAATTGTTTCTTCTATGTACCGACTCCTTGAGCAGCCTACAAGCAATCGACCCATGCTACCCTCGCCATCGTTCGGTGGCGTCCATCCAGGAGTCCATCTATGCTCTGGACCGGTCCCATCATTCAGTGGCGTTTGTGTGGACCCCAGAACATATCGGCATTCCAAGCAACGAACTTGCCGAAAGGCTGGAAAAACAGGCTATGCGGGAACTGCTTCTGGAGATGGGCATCTCTGAACCTGTCATGCGTTCTGACACATGCCACAGGGGTTTTCGTCTTTGGGAGATGGAGTGGCATAACAGTACACACAACAAACTGCATGCCATTAAGGAGACTTCGAATGTGTGGAAGTCTTCCATGTGGGCCTCTCGCAGGGAATCAGTTGTCCTCTGCTGGCTCCGCATTGGCCAGGCTTGGGCGACCCACGGTTACCTCTTGCGCTGTGAAGACCCGCCTCAGTGTCGGTGCAGTGCCCGGTTGGTAGTGGCCCATATTATGGTGCACTGTCCCACTTTGACTGCCCAGTGACGAAATCTTGTGTTACTGGACTCGTTGCTGCTCATTTTATCTGACAACACCTCATTGGCTGATTTAGTTTTACGTTTTATTTGTGAGGGTGGGTTTTATCATTTGATGTAAGTTTTAGCACATGTCCTTTGTCCCTGTGTCCTCCACCCTAGTGCTTTTAGAGTGGAGGTTTTCCTTTTTAGCTTCGTGGTCAGCCAGCAATTGTAATCTTCTTTCTTGTTTTACTCTCTTGTTTCTAGCATCTATGTTGTTTTCTTGTCCTCTTTTGTTCCTTTTAGTGTTCGTTGCCTTTCCTTCATTCTTGTTGTTTTTCCTTTCTTTCAGTTTTGTGTTATATGTCTTGTCTGTTCTATTCGCACACTTGTGGCACTGTTTTATTAGAAACAAGGGACCAATGACCACGTAGTTTGGTCCCTTCCCCCCTCTTTTAAACCAACCAACCCATTGCCACTTAAGATACTAGTGTCATCAGACTTATATACTTTCAGTAGATACCAGTGGATTAGGTGTTAACGTGAGTAATATCTAATACTATCAAGTATTCTTGAAAGCATGATTTTGTAACAGTTTTGAGACACTGCACTTGATCTATACATGTCTGACCTGTTTAACAACCCACTTGTTGAACTGGTATGCTCTCCGCAATTTTTTTTACTAATTTTATTTAGAATCATTGTCTTTCGCAGTTTATAACTATAACTAATGAGAGCTGATGGAGATGGCTTTCTGATTTAGGAATTCATTTTTCTGTTGAGTATATGAGTTAGTAATAAAGAAACTGCTATTATGTATGCCTTACTGCCCATTTTCTGTTTTCAGTATAGGATAGTATGCTGAATCAGTGAATTATATTATTTCCTGTGTACTGAAAGTGGATGTGTACTGTAGTTCATATGTTGCAAGAAGTTGTTTACAGTTCAAACAACTGATTTTTCTTTAATTTTTAATTTTTGAAAGGCAAACAGCAGACCTTTCATTTCTACATCTGTATTCATACTCAGCAAGCCATATGACATGCATGGCAGAATGTACTTAGCATTTTACCACACATTAGGATTCCTTCCCATTCCAACAGTATGTTATTATTACTATTACTACTCTCCCCAGTGGGCTCACGGTTCTTTGGTGAGTATGTGCGTGGCGAGTACGGGACCCCGATCTATTGCAGCCTTCCTTCTTTCCAGGGCTGCATATCCTTGCCCTTCCCCTCCTTTCCTCTCCTTGCTCCTTCCCCTTCGCCCTCTCCTCTCCCTCTCTTGGTGTCCTTGCTTATGTTGGCCCTGCTATCCTCCTGGTTATGTTGGTTTTGCAATTTAGTTTCGTTGCGTAATCACCTCATCCTTTTGGCACTCCCTGGTCCCCCTCTGGGGTTTGACCTCCATTACTAAATTTCTCTTCCGTAGTGTGAGCCATTTGGGGAAGAGCACCTTACCAAGTGTCTCCGACGTGTGCCCTCCTAGTTCATTCCACCTTTTCTTTCATGTCTTCTGATGCTAGGGTGTATAGCCAGCACGGTAGCCAGCCCGTGTGGTGGGGTCCCTATGTACCCTTTTGGTTGAGCCCTCTGAACACATAGGGATCACACTTCTGATACATGAGCTGTGACCACCTCATGTAAGCCTAGGAGTGGTTGCTAGTCATCCTGGAGCATCGGAATGGCCGCCGTGCCAGATGGCCCTTGCTGTGGCTGGGTGGTGCCTGTGAGGAGAGCCCATGATCGGAGTGGGTGGTATCAGGGCGGACGCTATGCAAATGAAACGCATACGGATCCAGTACTCTGGCCGTTCTTCTGCGGCCGTCTCCCTGCGTGGAACTGATTCTTCTAGTGCTGCTTCTCCTGCCCCTTCGGTCTTCCCTTCCATGGCTACCCCCTGGGAGGAGGGTCAGGCCCGTCAGCTAGGGGGCGAAACCTTTCCCCCGCTATCTGGTTTGTACCACGACTGATGGGGATACTTTCACCAATACCAAACATTTATTCTTTGTGGAACACATTGAAGACAGGTTTGGCGAAGTGGACTCCCTGAGCAAGATGTGATCAGGTTCGTTGCTGATCAAAACTGCTTCAGCTGCCCAATCTGCGGCCCTTCGTGCCTGTACCCATCTTGGCACAATTCCTGTGTCCATTATCCCCCACCAGTCTCTAAATATGGTACAAGGTGTGATTTTTCACAGGGACCTCATCCTTCAAACTGATGAGGAACTTTGGGACAATCTCGGACGGCGGGGTGTTCACTTTGTTCGGCGTGTTCAGAAGGGTCCTAAGGACAATCGCATTGATACTGGTGCCTTTATCCTGGCCTTTGAAGGGGATACCCTCCCTAAGAAAGTAAAGATTATGGTTTATCTATGTGATGTGAAGCCGTACATCACATTTCCTATGAGATGTTTTAAGTGCTTGTGTTTTGGACACGTCTTCCCGCTGTTCGCAGGCCCCTCTGTGTCGTGACTGTGGACGTCCACTCCATGAGGGGAGTTCCTGTGTTTCCCCTCCTGTGTGTTTAAATTGTCATGGCAATCATTCTCCACATTCACCAAATTGCCCAGTATATAAGAAGGAAAAGAAGATACAGGAGTATAGGACCCTTGATCGTCTAACCTACACTGGGGCTCGAAAGAAGCATGCACGTCTTCACCCTGTGTCCATGACGTCTAGTTATGCTTTAGTTACATCTTCACCCCTTCCTCCCCCTTCCTTACCCCCATCCCGGACCCCTCTCATCCCCCCCCCTCCCCTGCGGCTCCCACACCTTCTCCTCCGGGCGCTGCACCGCCTCCCCAGCCGGAGAAGTGTCCCACTTCTTCAGCGTCTGCCGGTCAAGGGTGTCCCTCCCGGGATACCCCTTCGCAGCACCTTCCAGGCCAACGGTCTACTGCCACACGACGACCGCGAGAACCACGGTCTGTCGGCCCCCAGGTCACCTGATCTCTTTCTGTTCCAGATCTTGCTGCAGCTGGCTCCTTCATGCCACACAGCCCTCCTCGATCTCAAACAGAAAAGAAGAAAAACATAAGTCCCGGGACAAGGAGCCTCTGGTGTCGGCAGAGGTCAAATTCCCGGCTTAACAACCAGATTCTGACCTGTTGTTCATGGATGTCTCTTCCCCCCCCCCTCCCCCCTCCTTGTCGGTAACGGGTGGTGATCCGGCGGTATGACTGGCTTTAGCCTGTTCAACCCCTATTTGAATCATCGTTCTGTGGTTATCCAATGGAATGGTAATGGATATTACCGCCACCTTCCGGAGTTGAAATCCCTTATTTCGTCTTACTCTGCAGTTTGTGTGGTTCTACAGGAATCTCATTTTACTGATGATCACTCACCGACCCTCTGTCAGTTCCGTGTTTTCTGTCTAAATCAGGTTGGCCCCCTGCGGGCTTCTGGTGGCGTTTGTGTGTTGGTCCGTACAGACGTTGCTAGCACGTGGATTCCTCTTTAAACTACATTGGAAGCGGTTGCTGTTAGGGTCCACCTGGACACTGAGGTCACAGTTTGCAATCTTATCTCCCTCCTGACAGGACTCTTACACCTGCTGCCTTAACTGCCCTTCAGCAACTTCCTCCTCCTTGGGGATTTTAATGCTCATCATCCCTTGTGGGGCAGTGCATTTCCATCTAGACGAGGTCTTCTCATAGACCAGTTTATTACAGACCACGACTTGTGCCTTCTTAATGATGGCTGCCTTACTCATCTCAGTGCCGGTCATGGTACCTTTTCTGCCATTGATCTTTCTCTTTCTTCTCCCTCCTTCCTCCCTTCATTACACTGGTCGCCACACGACGACCTTTGTGATAGTGACCTTTTCCCGTTGATTCTCTCGCCCCCCTTTCCTCTCCCTGATGGACAGGTTACCTCGTTGGTCTTTCCAACTTGCCGATTGGCCTCTATACACTGCACTGGTCGTGTTTTCTCCCTCTTTGTCGGCTTGTATTGATGACGTCCTACGTGACGTGTCTGACGCGATTGTTCACGCTGCTAGTCTTGCTGTACCGCGCTTGTCTGGACCATTTCGCTGACAGCAAGTCCTGTGGTGGAGTACGGCCATTGCCATTGCCATCCGTGATCGCCGTCGAGCTTTGCAACACCTTAAGAGGCACCCATCCGTTGCCAACCTTATTACTTTTAAACGCCTTCACGCTAAAGCCCGTTATTTAATCAAACAGAGCAAATTGATACGTTGGGAGCGCTTTGTTTCTTCCCTTGGTTCCACTGTCCCTATGTCACGGGTATGGGCTACACTTCGCTCTCTCCAAGGTTACCATCGGCAGTCCACCCTCCCAGGCCTTCACCTCCCAGACGGCCTTTGTACGGACCCGTTGAGTCTTGCGGAACATCTTGCGACCCATTTTGCAATGGCATCAGCATCGCCTCCTATCCAGCTGCTTTCCTTCACCGGAAACAGTGGGCCGAAGTTTCTGCCTTATGTTTTACCCCTTGTCAGTCAATCTTACAACGAACCTTTCAGGAATGGGAATTTCTTTCCGCACTTTCTTCTCCTCATGATACGGCCCCTGGCCCAGACTCCATTCATAACCAACTGCTTCAACATCTCAGTGCTCCACAACGGCAACATCTTCTCCGGGTGTTTAACCGTATTCGGCTCCAGGGTGAATTCCCTTCTCAGTGGAGGGATGGATCGTAGTTCCTGTCATTAAGCCTGGTAAGAACCCCCTATTTGTTGAAAGCTATCGGCCAATTAGTCTGAAAAATGTTGTTTGCAAGTTACTTGAATGGATGGTAGCCCGTTGGCTCAATTGGGTCCTCGAATCTCGGTATCTATTGTCTCCTTAGCAGTGTGGCTTCCGAGAGGGACAGTCTCCGATCGATCATTTACTTCACTTGGAATCCGCAGTTCGGCAGGCTTTTTCCCAGCGCCGCCATTTGATTGCAGTATTTTTTTTACCTTCGCAAGGCCTAGGACACGGCTTGGCGCCATCACATCTTACTTGCACTTCATCAGTGGGGTCTCCGGGGCCCACTCCAGATTTTTATCCGCCAGTTCCTGTTCCATCGGTCGTTCAGGTTTCGGGTTGGTACTGTTTTTAGTTCTCGACGGACCCAGGAGACTGGCATCCCACAGGGTTCTGTATAGAGTGTATTTATTTTCCTCATTGCTATCGATGGACATGTGGCGTCTGTCAGTCCTTAGGTCGCCCCTGCTCTGTATGTGGATGATCTCTGCATTTGGGTTAGTTCCTCTTCGACGGCCTCTGCAGAGCGGCAGCTGCAGGGAGCTATACGGCGTGCCTCTGCATGGACCCTCTCACACAGGTTTCAATTCTCTCTTTTAAAATCGCGGGTGGTCCACTTCTGTCGCCGTACTACGATCCACCTTGATCCAGACCTCTATCTCGATGCACGACGATTGCTTGTGGTCCAACAGTTTAGTTTCCTGAGTCTTCTTTCCGACAACAAGCTCACTTGGCTGCCCCATATCAGACTTCTGAAGGTAGAATGTTTCCGTAAACTTAATGTTCTTCACTTCCTTGCCCACACCTTTTGGGGTGCGGACCGCTCCCTCCTCCTCTGCCTTTATCATGCTTTAGTTTTGTCTCGCTTGGACTAGGGTTTATGGTTTGGCTGCTCCTTCCACACTGCACGTGCTGGATCCAGTCCACCATCGTAGTATCCATTTGACCACTGGTGCCTTCCCTACTAGCCCTGTTGATAGTCTCCTGGTTGAAGCTGGGATCCCCCCCCCCTTTTCTGTTCGGCAGTCCCAGCTTCTTGTGTCTTATGCAATCGCTGTCCGTTCCTCTCCCACTCATCCTTCCTATTCTCTCCTGTTCCAAGACCATGGACGTCACCCACCTGATTCCTGCCCTCGGGCAGGTTTATCGGTTGGGCTCCGCCTTGCGTCTCTTCGCCATGATTTTCAGCTTCCTTCTTTGTCCTGTCTTCCACGCTCCCTCCCCTCCATCCACCCTTCGTTACTTCCTCAGCCCTGAATTCGGATGGATCTCTGCCGACGTCCAAAAGATTTCAGTCTCCCCGATGGTGTTCCACTCCTTTTTCCACCGAATTTTATGGGAGTTTCTGGATGCTGTTGTTTTTTACACCGATGGATCTAAATCTGCTGATTGTGTGGGATATGCCTTCATGTCCTCTGTTGGAACAAAATCATCTGCTGCCACCTACATGTGGGATGTTCACTGCGGAATTGATGGCAATTTCCCAGGCCCTTACCTTTATTAAACAGTCCCAACACAACCACGTTTTGTTTTGTACGGACTCAATGAATGGCCTTCTGGCTATTGACTGGTGTTTTTTGCGTCATCCCATGGTCTCTGCCATCCATGACCATCTCGCTGATCTTCACCGTGCTGCTTGTTCCGTTGACTTCCGTTGGGTCCCTGGCCATGTGGGTATCCCAGGTAATCAGCTTGCTGACTATTTGGCTGGGGGAGCAGTCACTTACCCTCCATTTTCTATAACCGCTCCTGCAGCAGATTTATGGCTTCACAACAAATCCCACTTCGCACACTCATGGGCCAATTCTTGGGAGGCTACCTCACTGTCTAATAAACTTAGTGTGATTAAGGTGACACCAGGCCTGTGGCGTTCTTCCTTTTGCCTCTCCCGAAAGGACTCGACCACACGTGTCGTCTCCGCATTGGCCATACCGGGCTGACCCATGGTTTTCTTTTGCATGATGAGCCACCCCCCCTTTGTGGTTGTGGAGCTTCCCAGTCAGTAGCCCACATTCTGGTTGAATGCCCCCCTTCTTTTGGCTCTGCGTGCTAAGTACAGACTCCCCCGCACTTTACCTTTGATGTTGGCTGTCGATTCCCAGCTGGTCAAATTGGTTCTTGGTTTCCATCGGGATAGTGGTTTTTATTCTCAGTTTTAAGGTTTTTAATCTCACTCTGGCGTTGGGGTATCTCCCACTGTAAGCTGTGTCTGGAGATTCCCAACTCCCCTTCCTCCTTTTTTCTTCCGCTTTTACTCTGTTTTTATCACTTTTTAAGATTGGTTAGTCTCCTTTTCCCATATGCACTTCTACATTCTAGTGGTTGCACGCTTTTCAGTCGCAGGTGGTCTTGCCTCTACTGCTTCAGAGGTGGGATATTTCCTGCCTCTAGCATAGTGTTGGGGTCACTCTCTTGCTGACTTACCTCATTTTGTTTTTACCATTGACGACATGACTGCACTTTTACTTAACTTTTTTTTAGCCTTTTCCCTTTTATCGTTCTGATTTTTCTGAGATGTCACACTATGTGAATGGACCACATTTGAAACAAGGGACTGATGACCTTGCTATTTGGTCCATTTAACCCCTATCAATCAATCAACCAATCAACCTACTACTACTACTACTACTACTACTACTACTACTACTATTATTTTTTTCAGGTAGCTGACTTGAGAGAATTTGAAGAATTTGTTGACATATTTCCTGACATAGGAAGTCTTGCACTGTATCAGTCAGCAACAAAACAATTTGAAGAATCGGGTATTCCTTACAGGTATGTTGGTGCATCTGTACTTTTTATTTTTTTCAAGAAATTAAATCTTGTTTATTACAAATGGTAAAGTTCAAAGCTTATATTGTATATGAGTAACTAACTTTGATTTCTGGTAATTCACCCCAGGAACGACACTTAAAAATATTTGTGTAATGCTACAATTTTGCTTATTTTACAGGTCTTTACGAACTGAAATGGTACATTGTGCATCTGATGTAGAGTACCTATGCAAACTTCACTGTATACGATTAGCTTTCCAGTATTTGTTTAGAGACCCAGGAGTTTCTCGATGGTTTGCTGATACAGGTCGGCAAGTTCTTACTGATCTTATTTTATTTGCAGACAGGGTAAGAACTGTTATTAGCTAATTGTAATAAGGCTTTAACTAATATTTCCTTGTTGTAAATAACTGGAAAAAACTTCTGTATTTTTGCAGGATCCAAAAGAATTCTTGGTTGCCTATGAGAGTATGTTAGAATTTTTACATAATGAGAGCAACTGGGTTGAAGTTGAGCAGGAACTGAGTTTGAAAGGAGTTAAAGCAATGACATTTTATGATATAGTGCTTGATTATATTTTGATGGATGCTTTTGAAGACCTTGATTCTCCACCCTCCTCAGTTACAGCAGTTGTCCAGAACAGATGGCTCTCAAATGGATTTAAAGAAACAGTAAGATTTAATTTTTTCTCTTTCCCACAGACACAGTAGTCTCATTTGTTCACTTTCTAGCTGCCACTGACTTCACTGTCGCATTTATTGAGTTATGCACCTTTTAGTAGCTGAGAAATTAAAATCTGTTTGCATTGTTTTCCTCTGTTTCTGGGGATGCATAAATAAAATTGTTTTCTCTGGAACCTATTACGATTTTTACTTCATATGATATTGCTAGCATCTATATACTTAGTGCAAATATTGTAACAGCAAGCATTTTCTCATTAAATTTGCAAATTATTGCACATATATCTCTTGCAATGGCATATTTGGTAGCTGGGATGGGGGTGCTTCATCTGGTGTGAGGACAAGGGGAGACAAAACTCCCCTAGTGTTAATCTGCAATTATTTGGGAAAAATATGGAAAACCCTGATCAAAATGGCTAGATGAGGAATGCAATATGGTATGACATTCACATGAATAGTTTTTGTAGTGATCAATATATTTCTTTGACTTAACAGTATAGTAACAATGTTAAACAAGAATAGAGTATTTATATGAAAGTACTGTTAATTTTTATGTTCCTTTCAGTGAATTTTTCATCATACCACAGTTCAATGATCTATTGTCTTCCCATAGGGTTAAGATGTGAAGCTATAAACTTGGGTTTTAATTATTATGTTTCATTGTAAACAGTGCTAAACATTTGTGTAAGTGTACTGAAATAGTTTATATATATAATCACTTAGTCACTTTGAAATACACACTTTTATTGCAATGGTTTGGATACATTTTGATATATATTATAATTTGCAGTACATGGCAAATGCCCGCTTTCTCTTCACTCCTTGTTTTGCTTGGTAGGTACTCTCCTACAGCTTTTAAGTAAATATAAAGTAAAATGCTGTATTTATCATTTATATTATCAGAAAGGTAAGACCATTGCCAATTTTTATTTTCCAATTTTTTTTTCCTGGAACTAACTCTGTTAGAGATGCTAGTATCTGTGCAAGAGAAAGGGTAGTATGTAGCTATCTTTACAAACTTTTATAGATAACACCTGTGAATTATGATCAGATAGACTTGTTTCATGTATCAAGAATCTATTACAGCTATTGGATTCAACATTGGTAATTGTAAAATCAGTTGCAGATTGAGAATTCTTCCATATTTTAATAAAACTTTTCACAGTATTATGAAAACCATATGTTGTAAGTAGTGTCAAACTCTGGGTTGAATCTTGTCTCATAAGTTAATTTTGAGTTCCCACATAAATTAGTTTTTTTTCCGAAGAGTATGATAGTTCACAATTCTTGATTTGTGCAAATCTATTGTTATCTCAACATGGTACCCTGTATCCAAATACAAGAATAAAAGTTGTTTTGTAGCACATCTTTGCACCAATGACCTTTCAGCAGTTTTCTATAGAATATTAACTTTACAAAAATGCTGTTACTAGGCAGTTTCTTTTACAAATATGCAACAGCCTCCATTAATCAACTATTTCTTGCAAAAGTGTGATAGTAATTTGTAATTGCCTAGATATAACCTGTATTTACATACTTCATTTCGTTTTCTCTGAGAACTTTGTGTTTTCATTCTACATCAGTGTTACTTACAGCTAGTAGAAGTAGAAGTGGATAGTTCCTGTGAATTATTATGGGTGGAGGTTACACTCAACAACCGAGCTGGGTTAATAATTGGCTCCTTTTACCGACCTCCCGACTCAGCAGCGTTAGTGGCAGAACAACTGAGAGAAAACTTGGAATACATTTCACATAAATTTCCTCAGCATGTTATAGTCTTAGGTGCAGATTTCAATTTACCAGATATAGACTGGGACACTCAGATGTTTAGGACGGGTGGTAGGGACAGAGCATCGAGTGACATTATACTGAGTGCACTATCCAAAAATTACCTCAAGCAATTAAACAGAGAACCGACTCGTGGAGATAACATCTTGGACCTACTGATAACAAATAGACCCGAACTTTTCGACTCTGTAAGTGCAGAACAGGGAATCAGTGATCATAAGGCCGTTGTAGCATCCCTGAATATGGAAGTTAATAGGAATATAAAAAAAGGGAGGAAGGTTTATCTGTTTAGCAAGAGTAATAGAAGGCAGATTTCAGACTACCTAACAGATCAAAACGAAAATTTCTGTTCCGACACTGACAATGTTGAGTGTTTATGGAAAAAGCTCAAGGCAATCGTAAAATGCGTTTTAGACAGGTACGTGCCGAGTAAAACTGTGAGGGACGGGAAAAACCCACCGTGGTACAACAACAAAGTTAGGAAACTACTGCGAAAGCAAAGAGAGCTTCACTCCAAGTTTAAACGCAGCCAAAACCTCTCAGACAAACAGAAGCTAAGCGATGTCAAAGTTAGCGTAAGGAGGGCTATGCGAGAAGCGTTCAGTGAATTCGAAAGTAAAATCCTATGTACAGACTTGACAGAAAATCCTAGGAAGTTCTGGTCTTCCGTTAAATCAGTAAGTGGCTCGAAACAGCATATCCAGACACTCCGGGATGATGATGGCATTGAAACAGAGGACGACACGGGTAAAGCTGAAATACTAAACACCTTTTCCCAAGGCTGTTTCACAGAGGAAGACCGCACTGCAGTTCCTTCTCTAAATCCTCGCACAAACGAAAAAATGGCTGACATCGAAATAAGTGTCCAAGGAATAGAAAAGCCAACTGAAATCACTCAACAGAGGAAAGTCCACTGGACTTGACGGGATACCAATTCGATTCTACACAGAGTACGCGAAAGAACTTGCCCCCCTTCTAACAGCCGTGTACCGCAAGTCTCTAGAGGAACGGAGGGTTCCAAATGATTGGAAAAGAGCACAGGTAGTCCCAGTCTTCAAGAAGGGTTGTCGAGCAGATGCGCAAAACTATAGACCTATATCTCTGACGTCGATCTGTTGTAGAATTTTAGAACATGTTTTTTGCTCGAGTATCATGTCGTTTTTGGAAACCCAGAATCTACTATGTAGGAATCAACATGGATTCCGGAAACAGCGATCGTGTGCGACCCAACTCGCGTTATTTGTTCATGAGACCCAGAAAATATTAGATACAGGCTCCCAGGTAGATGCTATTTTTCTTGACTTCCGGAAGGCGTTCGATACAGTTCCGCACTGTCGCCTGATAAACAAAGTAAGAGCCTACGGAATATCAGACCAGCTGTGTGGCTGGATTGAAGAGTTTTTAGCAAACAGAACACAGCATGTTGTTATCAATGGAGAGACATCTACAGACGTTAAAATAACCTCTGGCGTGCAACAGGGAAGTGTAATGGGACCATTGCTTTTCACAATATATATAAATGACCTAGTAGATAGTGTCGGAAGTTCCATGCGGCTTTGCGCGGATGATGCTGTAGTATACAGAGAAGTTGCAGCATTAGAAAATTGTAGCGAAATGCAGGAAGATCTGCAGCGGATAGGCACTTGGTGCAGGGAGTGGCAACTGTCCCTTAACATAGACAAATGTAATGTATTGCGAATACATAGAAAGAAGGATCCTTTATTGTATGATTATATGATAGCGGAACAAACACTGGTAGCAGTTACTTCTGTAAAATATCTGGGAGTATGCGTGCGGAACGATTTGAAGTGGAATGATCATATAAAATTAATTGTTGGTAAGGCGGGTGCCAGGTTGAGATTCATTGGGAGAGTGCTTAGAAAATGTAGTCCATCAACAAAGGAGGTGGCTTACAAAACACTAGTTTCGACCTATACTTGAGTATTGCTCATCAGTGTGGGATCCGTACCAGATCGGGTTGACTGAGGAGATAGAGAAGATCCAAAGAAGAGCGGCGCGTTTCGTCACAGGGTTATTTGGTAACCGTGATAGCGTTACGGACATGTTTAGCAAACTCAAGTGGCAGACTCTGGAAGAGGCGCTCTGCATCGCGGTGTAGCTTGCTCGCCAGGTTTCGAGAGGGTGCGTTTCTGGATGAGGTATCGAGTATATTGCTTCCCTCTACTTATACCTCCCGAGGAGATCACGAATGTAAAATTAGAGAGATTAGAGCGCGCACGGAGGCTTTCAGACAGTCGTTCTTCCCGCGAACCATACGCGACTGGAACAGGAAAGGGAGGTAATGACAGTGGCACGTAAAGTGCCCTCCGCCACACACCGTTGGGTGGCTTGCGGAGTATGAATGTAGATGTAGATGTACCTATAAGTTCAAAAGTTCATTTTTCAAGGACTGAATGTTTTAATGTTACACAAGCATACATAGTGAGGTTATTATTCCTTCTGTACTCGTCTTATTGTCATCATCCAGTGGTCCTAGACTAAATAATAACTAAAGTGGGATGGCACTTGCGTCTTCATCTTCCTAAGTTGAAGCCTATTTCATGGGGTTCCTCCTCCTACTCTTCCTTCTTCTTCTTCTTCTTCTGGTGATGTTACACCTGTGGGTTTCTTCTTTCCTTTGGTCAATAAAAAATCATTCACATGCAGGAAGCACTGTTTTTGGCCTTGCTACTCCAATTACACTTCAGTTTCCATCCATGTACCTGGCTCCCCTGCTACTTCAGCTGCTGCTGTTGAATTTTCCTTGGTTTTGTGAAGTGGCAATTTCCTTCCTCCTTGATGATCAACCCTGCTTTCAATCTGTTACACAAAGCTACTTTTCCTTTAGTTTCCTGATGCACGCCATGCCTTGTATAATTATATCTGCTGAGGAGGGTATTGGTCACTTGCTGTAACATGATACAACTCGGCAGCTACTTTTGTTGATCGGCTGTTTAATCTGTAAATACATTTGCTTTTGTTTGGACTGTCATATATGTATGGGATTGTACATAATATTGATTTCATCTGAACTTTTGTTATTACTTCATTATAGGTTTATGAAATAGCCATGGTTTTTCTTTATTGTAGCTATTGTTCGCTCCAGCAAGGGCTACTCTACTATCAGTTTGTTTCAGTAATGTTCCTGGATCAATTTAAATCATATGAATTATTAATTCTTTAGGTCTAACCTGAAAGTTGGTCCAATATGCCAGCAAAACCCTTACTCTCTCTCTCTCTCTCTCTCTCTCTCTCTCTCTCACACTCTCTCTCTCTCTCACACTCTCTCTCTCTCTCACACTCTCTCTCTCTCTCTCTCTCTCTCTCTCTCTCTCTCTCACACTCTCTCTCTCTCTCTCTCTCTCTCTCTCTCTCTCTCTCTCTCTCACACACACACACACTCTCTCTCTCTCGGAATGAAAGAGGAAGCTGCCTGGTATAACTTCGCACAGAGCATAACTTAATCATAGCTAACACTCAGTTTAAAAATTATGAAAAAATGTTGTATATGTGGAAGATGCCTGGAGACACCAAAAGGTTTCAGATAGATTATATACTGGTAGGACAGAGATTTAAGAACCAAGGGTAGATGTGGACTCTGACCACAATCTATTGGGTATGAACTGGACTCTGACCACAATCTATTGGGTATGAACTGTAGATTAAATCTGAAGAAACTGCAAAAAGGTGGGAATTTAAGGAGATGCGACCAGGATAAACAGAAAGAACCAGAGGTTGTAGAGAGCTTCAGAGAGAGTGTTAGGGAACAACTGACAAGAACACGGGGAAAAAAAATACAGAAGGAGAAGAATGGGTAACTGAGAGGTGAAATGGTGAATGCAGCAGATGATGTAGGAAAAAGATGAGGGCTAGTAGAAATCCTTGGGCAATTGATGAAAGCAGAAAATATAAAAATGCAGTGAATAAAGTAGGCAAAAAGGAATAAAAGTGTCTCAAAAATTAGATCAATAGGAAGTGCAAAATGGCTAAGCAGGGATGGTTAGAAGACAAATGCAAGGATGTAGAGGCATATATCACTAGGAGTAAGATATACTGCCATACTACCTACATGAAAATTAAAGAACACACTAGTGTGTGTGTGTGTGTGTGTGTGTGTGTGTGTGTGTGTGTGTGTGTGTGTGTGTGTGTGTCAAGATTTCAGATGGAAAACCAGTTCTAAGCAAAGAAAGGAAGCAGAAAGGTGGAAGTAGTATACAGAGGGTCTATACAAGTGTGACGTACTTAAGGGCAACATTATGGAAATGGAAGGGGACGTAGATGAAGATGAGATGGGGTATATGATACTGCATGAAGAATTTGACAGAGCACTGAAAGACCTAAGACGACAGGGCCATGGGAGTAGACAGCATTCCATTAGAACTACTGATAGCCTTGGGAGAGACAGCCCTGACAAAACTTTACCATCTGGTAAGCAAGATTTAAAAGACAGGCAAAATACCCTCAGACTTCAAGAATAATATAATAATGCCAATCCAAAAGAAAGCAGGTGTTGACAGGTGTGAAAATTACCAAACTAGTAGCTTAATACGTCACAGCTGCAAAATACTGACACCAGTTGTTTACAGATGAATGGAAAAAATGGTAGAAGCCAGCCTTGGGGAAGATCAGTTTGGATTCCATAGAAATGTTGGAGCACGTGAGGCAATACTGACCTCTGACTTATCTTGGAAGGTAGATTTTTAAAGGCAAACCTATGTTTCTAGCATTTTTAGACTTAGAGAAGGATTTTGACAATGTTGACTGGAATACTCTTTCAAATTCTGTAGGTGGCAATGGTCAAATACAGGGAGCGAAAGGCTATTTACAATTTGTACAGAAACCAGATAGCAGTTTTAAGAGTTGTGAGACATGAAAGGGAAGCAGTTGTTGGGGAGGGAGAGAGACAGGATTGTAGCCTACCCCAATGTTATTCAATCTGTATACTGAGCAAGAAGTAAAGGAAACAAAAGACAAATTTGGAGTAGGAATTAAAATCCATGGAGATGAAATTAAAACTTTGCAGTTTGCTGATGACATTGCAATTCTGCCAGAGACAGCAAAGAACCTGGAAGAGCAGCTGAACAGAGTGGCAAGTGTCTTGAAAGGAGGATGTAAGATGAACATCAACAAAAGCAAAACGAGGATAATAGAATGTAGTCGAATTAAATCAGGTGATGCTGTGGGAATTAGATGAGGAAATATAACTGATGGTCGAAGTAGAGAGGATATAAAATGTAGACTGGCAAGGAAAGTGTTTCTGAAGAAGAGAAATTTGTTAACATCTAGTATAGATTTAAGTGTCAGGAAGTCGTTTCTGAAAGTATGTATACAGAGTGTAGCCATGTATGGGAGTAAAACATGGATGATAAATAGTTTAGACAAGAAGAGAACAGAAGATTTCGAAATGTGGTGCTACAGAAGAATGCTAAAGATTAGATGGGTAGATCATGCAACTAATGAGGAGGTAGTGAATGGAATTGGGGGGGGGGGGGGGGAAGAGGAGTTTGTGGTACAACTTGACTAGAAGAAGGGATCGGTTGGTAGGACATGTTCTGAGGCATCAAGGGATCACCAATTTAGTATTGGAGAGCAGCATGAAGGGTAATAATTATAGGAGGAGAGCAAAAGACGAATACACTGAGCAGATTCAAAAGGATGTACATTGAAGTATTACTTGGAGATAAAGATACTTGCGCAGGATAGAGCAGCATGGAGGGCTGCATCAAACCAGTCTCTGGACTGAGGATGAAAACAACAAAAATATGCCATCTGTGCACTCTGTGGAACTGGATGAAAATAGTTTATAGCACAAAAATAAGGCAGTAGCATATAAAATGTGTGCTATATAATGTAAACTGGATATTAAGTAGTCTCTCTTCATCCAAGGTAACATTCTGTGTTCTGCCTAACAAGAATTGCAAATTTTTTTGGATACCTCCCCCTTCATATAATATCAATTTTGTTGATGAACATTGACGTGATACATAGTGAAGTGAGGTAAGGAAATACTGTATAAACTTGATGGCCTTTATACACGTGAGAAGTGAGAGATGGGATCTACACAAGTGACGTTTTTGGAACCTATGCTGTTGGGCATACATAATCTCGTTCATGCTCAGAATATGTTCTAGGATTCTAAAGCAGATGGATGCCAGTGAGAGTGGATGTTACTTTTGTATATAATTTCTTTTTACTTGTAGAAAGGTGTGATGTGTGCTTTCTTTCAATCGTTAGGCACAATTTTTTGCTAAAGTGCTCTACAGTATGCTTTAATTAAAATGGGAGCCAGCTCAGCTGCAAATTCTTGTAGAATGTGGCAGACTCAATTAGGACCTGGAGGCTGGCATAATTTTAGCTTTTACCCAATGTTGTTAACATTAATAACTACATCAACAATCTTTCCAATGATGGGAGAAATAAACTTAGTAGTACTTATGTAGCTTCCTTAGTTAAGGAATATTAGAGAATTTACTTCAGTATTCCTACCTTTGCTTTGCTAAACTATTATTTTGATTCCTGTCTCATCTGGGTACTGACTTCGGTGCCACTGACAAACTTAAGAAATTTCAAAAATTTCTTTTGGCTATATGAAGGTTCTTTGAATAACAGACTGCTGCCGTAGTCATTGAAGACTTCATGAATTGTCCTCTTGACTGACATACATATTTCATCCACCATTTGTTTAGCCGTGGCCCTATGCTTGGTTTTACACTTATTGTACAATAGCCTGTTTCTTTAGAAGTGTATTCACAGTGATTCTATATCATGGATTCAGATTCTTTATTCACCATTGACCACCTGAGGTGGAATAGGCAATTTACATGGGTATCGTACAACATTTTCCTTGAATATTACCTTACAGCTAAATGAGCATTGCAAATAGTGCCCATAGATAACATACACCATAACATAAGATTAATACATTCAGTGACATCACATAATGAAATCCTTAAAAATTAATGTCAATTGATTTTATATTCATAAATTCTGCTATATTGTAAAAAGGATTGATTAGTAAACAGTTTAGTAGCTTGCTCTTGAAGCTGTTTATGTGAGCTGACTGAGAAGAAAATGGAAGTGTATTAAATACTTTTAGACTATTGATTAGATGGGAATTCCATATTCTTGTCAGCCTGTGCCTAGGTATGTTTAATTTTGTTTTGCCTGTGGTATTGTTGTGGTGTGTTTTTTCCCTCATTTCAGAATCTGCTATATTGTTTTTTTTGCATACAATGCTGAGGTTTATATATATAAAGATTAATGGCTGTTAGAAAATATTAACTGTTCCACTTAGGTACATATCTAGCCAGTGTATGCTCATAATTATTTTTAAACTTGAGCTGTAGTTCTTCTGTGTGCTCCTGCTCAGAAGTAAATATTTTGAGTTCCTCTTTGAGATATGACATGGCTGCCCATTTAACCAAACTTATTAACCTTCCTACTTGATTTACCTGCCCTTGGTACTTCAGTAATTGTTGTAGCTGCAACTGCCTCGTGATCACTGTTATCAGTTTCAATATGGAATTCCTCAGAGGTCAAGTTCATTTGTGGGCATTAGGTCTAATTAGAATATTTGTCATGATTGGACTTCTTAACTATCTGTTGTAAATAATTTCCAGAGAAGGTATTTAGTAATGTTTTGCAGAATGTCTTTTTGCATCCATCAGTACTGAAACTTTAATTCCATTTATAGTTAAATTCTCTCATTAAATTCTCCTCCACTTAAGACAGTAGCATTTGAAACACTTGTACTAGCAAAATGAGATTTTGTGTAAAGTTTCTGAGCACATTTGGGCTGAGTCTGGTTCTCAATAGGATCCTTTATACTGAGTCTTAGCCAAACAATCTTGCATGCAGCTTCTGTTTCTAACTTACTGGATTTGAGTTTCTCGTCAAATATGAAAAATGCTTCACCTCCATTTCTGTTTATCCTGTCCTTCTGATACTCAGATTTTTGAGTAAAATTTAAGTGTGTATCAGTTAACAGTTGTAACTAGCTTTGTGCCCAGCATAATGTAAGCTCCACTGCTTTTTAGGACTCCATCAAACTTTAAACCTTCATTGTAAATGCTTAGTAAGTTGATCTCCAGGATTTTAAAGGTTCCATTTGTAGGGCTAATTTCTTTGAGTATTACACTAATACTTTGGGATCTATCATTATCTGGAGTGGATGGAGAGTTGCCCAATTTAAACACTGAGTCCCAAGTCCAGAAAGTTGCAGTCTAGCTTGTCACTGAACCAAGCATTCATATAGTTTAGAACCAGAGGGCTCCAACCAGTTCTGGTAACAATTCTGCAGGTGAGCTTTGCTGAAATTCCATGAATAAGGTGGCTCCTCTTAATTTTCAATGTCAATTGCTGGAATGATAGATATGTCCTTAGACCGCGAACAATATGCACTAATGGTTCCAATGTGCTCGACAGTGTGTAGTTGGTTGCACCTTGTTCCATCACTGGCTGCTGGAATAGCCATGCCATTTTCGTAAGAGGTATCATTATTTCCATTTTAGTGGAAGAAAGCATGTCAAACATCTCTTCATGTGTTGCTTGGTGCTGCAGGCTTACCAAGTTGCCTAGATGCTATACACTGTGAACAGAGGGCTCAACCACCATAAATAATCAGCCTACTTGCCTGTTCTCCAAAATATCAGAGGCTGTCATCATCTTAAGGCACTTGAGGGCCGAATTATGAAACCACAAGTGTTTAAATCCCTGATGCACTTTTGAGGCATGCTTTACAATAAATTCAGTGAAGTTATTTCTCAAGCTCTGCATTCTAATATTAAATTCCTCCTGGTAAGTATACTGATAGAAACATACTTTAGTATATTTGTAACTCTTCTTAATGCCAGATGTTGAATTTTGCAGGTTAATACATACCTGATGCTAAGGTATGACTGGCAGGAGTGGGGGTAGTGATCTATGCTGGGGAAAGTAGAGTGCCAAGAAGAAAGGGGTGGAAAGATGGTATGGTTATACATAGTGGGGTGTAGAAAAGTGGTTCAGGAGTATGGAAAAATGGGAATAAATATTGAAAATAATGAAAATTCAGCTAGTAAAGGGGACTTTGAATCTAAAAGTGAGAGGAATTATGGAATGTAAAAGATGGGTGTAAAAGAAGCAAGACTGGAAACAAAAGACAAAGATGCAGATTTTCATTCGTTCTGTCAGTTAACACTTTTACAAACTGTGGAAGTCATTCATGTCACAACTAATAATGTCAAATGAATGGGAAAGATACAACATTGAAAACTGTAAATTTTCTTCATTTTTAATAGTATTCTCACATAGATACTTAATGTAGCATTCTGTGGCTGCTTACCCAGAAACAGATAATATGAGAAATTGTGAATTCTACACTTTATTCCCAACTTAAATCTAAAATAATTTCTGATAATGAGTCACATGATCATTATTCCTAATTTAAATACGGTTTTAAAGATTTGCTCATTTTAGTGTAAAAGGAAATATTTACTGTTTTCCTGAAGACCTGCTGCAAAGAATAGGCTAAAAGTGTTATGCATTTTTCATTTATTCTTGTAAATATTTCTTTACTAATAAATGGAATTTGCAAAATTACAGGCTCTTGCTACTGCAGTGTGGTCAATATTGAAAGCAAAACGCCGGATACTGAAGTTTCCCTATGGCTTCATGGCTCATTTCTATGCAATTTCAGAACAGGTTTCACCACTCATGGCCTGGGGATACCTTGGTCCTGATGAAAATCTAAGAGAAATGTGCCATGCTTTCAAGGTTTGTAATGATACTCGTTTCTTAATGATGTGGTTTCTTTTCTATATTGCTACATTCAGCACAGCACATACTTAATTTCAATATTTTATATAAGTTTCAATGCAGTGATCTGTGATGAATTAAATGACCTGTTTAACTTTAAGCAGAGGAAATTAAGATGAAATAGAAAGGTGGAAATGCTGGTTACTGATTCAAGAGAAAATTAGTGTACACAGTACAGAGCTATGTGTTATGAAACTTGCAAGACATCACCATCCACTATTTTAAAGGTTTCCTGCATTGTTCAAAGCACAGTTAAGTTCACTTTTTTCTCCTTTGAGTACTCTGAAAATCTCTGCATCTGGGAGTGACTGGAATGCTTTGCAAATTCAGTCTTTAATATCACTTCTTGTTGGTGTAATGCTCTTGAGAACACAGGGTCTTTTACATGGTCACAAAAGAAAAAGATCACAGTGGCCACATAATTGGGCTTCTGCCACCAATTCACAAACCAAAAATAATTTTGTTAAGGAAAAACAAGGAGAAATATGCCATACGTCCAGCTTCTGCAACCACATCAGACACCATGTTGCTTGTAAATTATTCTGGAAAATCTGTTTATGTATGTTGGAGGAGTTTAGAGTACAGATCACCATTTAATTGTTTATATAAAAATCGTTTGATAATTTGATAAAGAATGATGTCAACAGGTATTTATGTTAAAGATTTGCTGGTTGTCTTTTTGATATAACAAGTGAATGTTTTTTGTGACCTGTATTGAGTATTGTGAATATTTACAATGTATAAGATTCAAACTAGTCCTCATGTACTCATAGAATGAAGAGTTGGAAAGCTCAGATCTTGATTCAGATATGAATTGCAGAAGTTCATTGTAGTTTGGAAATTATTTGCTCAATTCATGATAGATATAAACGGATATTCATGTGAAGCATCATGCAAAATTCTACTGATTTTACTCGCACTCGCCCCAAAATCCCCTTTTATATTTTGTGTGGAAGACAAGGATTGAGATTGATTACTGCAGAAATCTCTGCACTTCTATAATCTATAAAAGGTCTACTGACTTTTAGCTATGGTTGTGAGGTGTTCGCATCCAATTGGTGAGAAATATGCTGTGACCAGTATGGGCAACATCAGTACCTCTCTGCATAAATCCACTGTCTCTGTAATTCTGGCAAAATTCTGAAAGTACTGTGACATTCCAGGCTTACCTGATTGCTGACAGTCTCTGTACATGAACCATTATAGCTGCTCAGCAAGTGGGACAGAAGTACGATAAAGATAATAAAAACATGGCTCACTAATGTCCTAGGGTTGAACAACCATGCCATCATTATGCACCAAATATTGTAACCAGGATGCAATTCAATACATACAGATGTGTGGAAAATAAGGGTACTAAATATATTTTCTGAAACTTGAGATGTAATAGAAAATACAAATTATCAGCTGCAAAAGCCTGCTTAAAAAGTTCCTAGAATCAGTATTAAGTGAGAAATCTGGGAATATACCACTGTTCCATGTACAGTAGAACCCCTCTAATCAGTCACCTTCGGGACCGGGACCATGGTCGGAACGAAAAAAGGTCGGATTATCCGAAAAATCTAATATTTATTGCAACAATATAGAGAGACATTTAGTACAAAAAATTAAACGATTTAAGAACTAAAAGACGTCTACAGTAATATAAAATGACGATTTTTACACAGTGTTAAGCAATACATTAACTAAAAAACATCTACACACACTATAATAGGTATTGGTTTTAAAAGGAAAAATGACAAACAAATTACAGTACTGTACTGTACTTAATAACGTATTAACGACATATACTGTAAACTAAGAAATGTAAATAAAAAGGAATTTTTACAAAGAAATAAACTACTGTATGTATAAACTAACAAATGATTATACTGTATGCATTGTTTTTACAGTAAAAATGAAAACAAATTACTTGGAAAGAAGTAAGTGATACATTTTTGTTTAGCAGATGTTATTCTAGATTTAGCTGCAGTCCCCCTCCATTTTTTTTTATCCACAAAATGTCCATTGGAGTTGGATTCTGCTCGACGTACTGAAGGGTGAGGTCAAAAGCTAGATTTTTGCATCGTTGTGTGAAATCCGGGTGGGGGGTTCGTCTTCACGGTCAGTCCTCATTCACAGTTTCGTGGCTAACAGCGGCAACAATCTGGTCGTCATTGAGCTGTTCAAAAGTGTCTGTCTTTGTCACATTCGTTGGTCCACTCTTCAACTTCATTCGCAGGGACGTTCGGCTCAAGAGTTTGTAGATCTTTAACGATTTCTAGGGCATCGTTGCTTTGCTCATCTTCGGTATGCTCATTTTCAGTCATAACTTGTGGTCAAAGCTTATGCCACGATTTTTGCAGTGTGTCAGGTTTCAGTTCATCCCATGCAGCAGCTATTGTGTAGATAGCATCTTTGATGTTCAGGTATTTCATTGCCTCAAATAAGTTATGACGTCCTTCAGATTTTTCCAAGATTGAGCTGATATACTTTCTGCAATATCGCCTTTTTAACCATTCGATAATACCCTGATCCATTGTTTTGATGAGTGAGGTCACATTAGGAGGCAGAAAGAGAGCTTTTATGTCCCCTTTCACCAAATCTTCCTCAGATGGATGTGATGGTGTGTTATCCAACAGCAGTAGAGCTCGAACAGGCAGATTTTTTTGCTTCAAGTCTTTAGGTTGCAGTCCCACCAAACAGATTTTTGATTGTGGTAATAAACCGGCAAGGAAGTTTATATTTTTAAATGCCCTTGGCATCTTAGATTTGCCAATGACGAAAAAGTGGAGATAGTGGGTACCATCTGAGTTGCTACAAGGAATGACTGTTATTCTAAGTTTCGTGCTTACCACAGATTCATTTGAAGCTGCGAGCGTTTTTGTTGGCAACATTTTTAAGTTCCCGTCGATGTTATACTCTTGGCAGGGTAACAGTTCATTTTCTTCTATAATTTCTTGAAACTTAACAGAAAACTCCTTAGCATCAGCGGCATCGGCAGATAGTTTTTCACCGGTAATAGAAACAAATTGGACACCATGACGGGTTTTCCAACGATCAATCGAGCCTTCACTGGCAGCAAATTTGCTTTTGGCTTCCAGTTTTTTGTGCAAGACTATCGCTTTTTCTTGGAGAATTGGCCTGGATATTGGCGTTCCTTTCCTTCTTTCTTGACAAAACTACAAACACAATGCGTTATCAAGCAGTTTGTTTAGGCTTTTTTAATGTTTTGCGATTCTTCAGAGTATTTTCACCATCAATCGTAACTGTATAGGATTCAATGTCTTCCCAATTCTTCCTCCAATACTTAATTGTCGTAACACCTACATTCAGTTCCTTCACAAATTTTTGGAGCGATTCTCCTTCGTCCAGTCTTTGTAGCACTGCTAATTTTTCATTTAGTGAAAGAATTAAGTGTTTACGTTTGAATCCAGACATGTTGAGAAACAGACAACTGCACACACAATGACTCTACAGTAATAAGTATTGTAGAGAACACGGAATAAAGCAGACAGTGACGTTTTTTAATCCAAACAAAGGATAAAACTGCACAATAACGTAGAGTATAGCAATATGCACAACGATAGACACCGCAACAATGGCCCGACAGGCGTCCAGTCAGTGACAAGTCGGCACAGACTCGCGAGCCTGAGCATGGTCGCACTAACCAAGGTCGCATTAGAGGGGTTCTACTGTACACTGATCACCCAGAACATTATCACCACCTACCTATTAGCTGGTGTGCCCACCTTTGGCGCGGATAACATTGACGATATGTCATGACATGGAAGCCAATGAGGCCTTGGTAGGTCACTGGAGGGAGTTGGCACCACATCTGCACACACAAGTCACCTAATTCCCATAAATTCTGGGAAGGATGTGATGAGCTCTGACACCACAATCAATCACTTTCGACATGCGTTTGATCAGATTGAGAGCTGGCGAGTTGGTGGGCCAGCACATCAATTGGAACTCTACACTGTGTTCCTCAACCTACCACCTCACATTCCTGGCCTTGTGACATGGAGTTGTTAAAAAATGACACTGCCTCTGGGTAACTGGATCATCATGAAGGGATAGACATGATATGCAACCAGTGTACGATACTCCTTGGCCATCATGGTGCATTGCACTGGATCCATGAAGCCACTGCCAACTTGTTTCTGTCCTGCAGTATAGGTGTCAAGGAACTGTACCCTGGAAAATGATGGATTCACACCCTTCCATTGGCATGATGAAGGTATTGGGATTAATGAGACCATGCAATCCTCCACCACTGTGCCAGCATCCAGTGCCAATGGTCACATGCCTTTTCAGTTGTAGTTGTCACTGTCATGGTGTTAACATTGGCACATGCATGTGTTGTCAGCTGCAGAGGCCCATTGTTAGGAGTGTTTGGCGGACTGTGTGTTCAGACACACTTGTACTCCGGCCAGCATTAGTCTGATGATGTTAATTCCACCACAGTTCACTGCCTATCCTGTTTTACCAGTCTACCAAGCCTACAACATCCGACATGTGTAATGAGGGGTGGCCACCCAACCTCAAGACATCTGGATGTGGTCTCACCTTGGTTTTGCCGTGTGTTGAAGATGCCACACCACTCCTCAAACACCAGCCAAGTCATGCAGTTTTTTAAATGCTTGTGCAAAGCCTCCAGGCCATCACAATCTGTCCTTGGTCAAACTCAGATTGCAGGTGCTCCCCATTCTACTCAGGACAACGTGCTCACTGAAACTTCATGCACAGGTGATGCTGCTAGTGCCTGTATGGTGTTTTTTTTTTTTTTTTTTTTTTTTTTTTTTTTTTTTTTTTTCCAGTCTACTGACTGGTTTGATGTGGCCCGCCACGAATTCCTTTCCTGTGCTAACCTCTTCATCTCAGAGTACTGCTTGCAACCTACGTCCTCAATTATTTGCGTGACTTATTCCAATCTCTGTCTTCCTCTACAGTTTTTGCCCTCTACAGCTCCCTCTAGTACCATGGAAGTCATTCCCTCATGTCTTAGCAGATGTCCTATCACCCTGTCCCTTCTCCTTATCAGTGTTTTCCACATATTCCTTTCCTCTCCGATTCTGCATAGAACCTCTTCATTCCTTACCTTATCAGTCCACCTAATTTTCAACATTTGTCTATAGCACCACATCTCAAATGCATCGATTCTCTTCTGTTTCGGTTTTCCCACAGTCCATGTTTCACTACCATACAAAACTGTACTCCAGACGTACATCCTCAGAAATTTCTTCCTCAAATTAAGGCCGGTATTTGATATTAGTAGACTTCTCTTGGCCAGAAATGCCTTTTTTGCCATAGCGAGTCTGCTTTTGATGTCCTCCTTGCTCCGCCCGTCATTGGTTATTTTACTGCCTAGGTAGCAGAATTCCTTAACTTCATTGACTTCGTGACCATCAATCCTGATGTTAAGTTTCTTGCTGTTCTCATTTCTACTACTTCTCATTACCTTTGTCTTTCTCTGATTTACTCTCAAACCATGCTGTGTACTCATTAGACTGTTCATTCCGTTCAGCAGATCATTTAATTCTTCTTCACTTTCACTCAGGATAGCAATGTCATCAGCGAATCGTATCATTGATATCCTTTCACCTTGTATTTTAATTCCACTCCTGAACCTTTCTTTTATTTCCATCATTGCTTCCTCGATGTACAGATTGAAGAGTAGGGGCGAAAGGCTACAGCCTTGTCTTACACCCTTCTTAATACGAGCACTTCGTTCTTGATCGTCCACTCTTATTATTCCCTCTTGGTTGTTGTACATATTGTATATGACCCGTCTCTCCCTATAGCTTACCCCTACTTTTTTCAGAATCTCGAACAGCTTGCACCATTTTATATTGTCGAACGCTTTTTCCAGGTCGACAAATCCTATGAACGTGAACGTGTCTTGATTTTTCTTTATCCTTACTTCCATTATTAGCCGTAACGTCAGAATTGCCTCTCTCGTCCCTTTACTTTTCCTAAAGCCAAACTGATCGTCACCTAGCGCATTCTCAATTTTCTTTTCCATTCTTCTGTATGTTATTCTTGTAAGCAGCTTCGATGCATGAGCTATTAAGCTGATTGTGCGATAATTCTCGCACTTGTCAGCTCTTGCCGTCTTCGGAATTGTGTGGATTATGCTTTTCCGAAAGTCAGATGGTATGTCGCCAGACTCATATATTCTACACACCAACATGAATAGTCGTTTTGTTGCCACTTCCCCCAATGATTTTAGAAATTCTGATGGAATGTTATCTATCCCTTCTGCCTTATTTGACCGTAAGTCCTCCAAAGCTCTTTTAAATTCAGATTCTAATACTGGATCCCCTCTCTCTTCTAAATCGACTCCTGTTACTTCTTCTATCACATCAGACAAATCTTCACCCTCATAGAGGCTTTCAATGTATTCTTTCCACCTATCTGCTCTCTCCTCTGCATTTAACAGTGGAATTCCCGTTTCACTCTTAATGTTACCACCGTTGCTTTTAATGTCACCAAAGGTTGTTTTGACTTTCCTGTATGCTGAGTCTGTCCTTCCGACAATCATATCTTTTTCGATGTCTTCACATTTTTCCTGCAGCCATTTCGTCTTAGCTTCCCTGCACTTCCTATTTATTTCATTCCTCAGCGACTTGTATTTCTGTATTCCTGATTTTCCCGGAACATGTTTGTACTTCCTCCTTTCATCAATCAACTGAAGTATTTCTTCTGTTACCCATGGTTTCTTCGCAGCTACCTTCTTTGTACCTATGTTTTCCTTCCCAACTTCTGTGATGGCCCTTTTTAGAGATGTCCATTCCTCTTCAACTGTACTGCCTACTGCGCTATTCCTTATTGCTGTATCTATAGCGTTAGAGAACTTCAAACGTATCTCGTCATTCCTTAGTACTTCCGTATCCCACTTCTTTGCGTATTGATTCTTCCTGACTAATGTCTTGAACTTCAGCCTACTCTTCATTACTACTTTATTGTGATCTGAGTCTATATCTGCTCCTGGGTACGCCTTACGATCCAGTATCTGATTTCGGAATCTCTGTCTGACCATGATGTAATCTAATTGAAATCTTCCCGTATCTCCCGGCCTTTTCAAAGTATACCTCCTCCTCTTGTGATTCTTGAACAGAGTATTCACTATTACTAGCTGAAACTTGTTACAAAACTCAATTAGTCTTTCTCCTCTTTCATTCCTCGTCCCAAGCCCATATTCTCCTGTAACCTTTTCTTCTACTCCTTCCCCTACAACTGCATTCCAGTCGCCCATGACTATTAGATTTTCGTCCCCTTTACATACTGCATTACCCTTTCAATATCCTCATAAACTTTCTCTATCTGTTCATCTTCAGCTTGCGACGTCGGTATGTATACCTGAACTATCGTTGTCGGTGTTGGTCTGCTGTCGATTCTGATTAGAACAACCTGGTCACTGAACTGTTCACAATAACACACCCTCTGCCCTACCTTCCTATTCATAACAAATCCTACACCTGTTATACCATTTTCTGCTGCTGTTGATATTACCCGATACTCATCTGACCAGACATCCTTGTCTTCCTTCCACTTCACTTCACTGACCCCTACTATATCTAGATTGAGCCTTTGCATTTCCCTTTTCAGATTTTCTAGTTTCCCTACCACGTTCAAGCTTCTGACATTCCACTCCCTGACTCGTAGAACGTTATCTTTTCGTTGATTATTCAATCTTTTTCTCATGGTTACCTCCCCCTTGGCAGTCCCCTCCCGGAGATCCGAATGGGGGACTATTCCGCAATCTTTTGCCAATGGAGAGATCATCATGACACTTCTTCAATTACAGGCCACATGTCCTGTGGATACACGTTACGTGTCTTTAATGCAGTGGTTTCCATTGCCTTCTGCATCCTCATGTCGTTGATCATTGCTGATTCTTCCGCCTTTAGGGGCAATTTCCCACCCCTAGGACAAGAATGTGCCCTGATCCTCTATCCGCTACTACGCCCTCTTTGACAAGGCCGTTGGCAGAATGAGGCTGACTTCTTATGCCGGAAGTCTTCGGCCGCCAATGCTGATTATTTATCAAAATTTAGGCAGTGGCGGGGATCGAACCTGGGACTGAAGACGTTTTGATTATGAATCAAAGACGCTACCCATAGACCACGAGTACATGGGGTATGTTGATAAATTGTTAGTGGTCATAATATTCTGACTGACTGGTGTACGAGGTGTGGCTAGAAAAAAACCGGACTAGTACTGGTGAAACAATAAAACGAATGCAATAAGGCTGAAAGTCGCGTGGCCTGTCACGTGACTCTCGCTCCGCCTACTGCTCGAGTTTCATCTGCCTCCTGCACTCAGTCTGCCCGTGGCATCTGTTTTAAGTAGTTGACGTTTTGTCTGTGCGTCGGAAAATGTTGAGTGTACAGAAAGAACAGCATGTTAACATCAAATTTTGTTTCAAACTAGGAAAATCTGCAAGTGAAACGTTTGTAATGTTACAACAAGTGTACGGCGATGATTGTTTATCGCGAACGCAAGTGTTTGAGTGGTTTAAACGATTTAAAGATGGCCGCGAAGACACCAGTGATGACACTCGCACTGGCAGACCATTGTCAGCAAAAACTGATGCAAACATTGAAAAAATCGGTAAACTTGTTCGACAAGATCGCCGTTTAACAATCAGAGCAGTGTCTGAGTTAACAGGAGTTGACAAGGAAAGTGTTAGGCAGATTCTTCATGAAAGTTTCAACATGAACAAAGTGTGTTCAAAAATGGTTCCAAAGTGTCTCGCAACTGAACAGAAGGAACGCCGAAGAACGATTTGTTCTGACATCCTGGAAAACATTGAAAGTGATCCCACCTTCTTACAAAATATTATTACTTGCGATGAATCGTGGTTTTTTACTTACGATCCCGAAACTAAACGCCAATCGATGCATTGGAAAACTCCTGGTTCTCCACGACAAAAAAAAGCACGAATGTCAAAATCGAAATTCAAGGCAATGATGATTGTTTTTTTTGACATCAAAGGGATTGTGCACATTGATTGGGTACCAGAGGGACAAACAGTGAATCAGCATTACTACATTAGCGTCCTGGCTACCCTACGTGAGCGAGTACGGAGAAAACGGAAAGATTTGTGGAGAAAAAAGTCATGGATCCTTCACCAAGACAATGCCCCAGCTCACAGTGCATTGTCAGTGAAGACGTTTTTGGCAAAACACAACATTCCCATCTTAGATCATCCACCCTACTCACCTGATTTGGCCCCCTGTGACTTTTTTCTTTTCCCTAAAGTCAAGTCAGCTTCGAAAGGAACTAGATTTGAGACAGATTTGAAGCAGTAAAAGAAAAAGCGACGGAAGTAATGTATGGACTTACCGAAAATGATCTGCAGCATTGCTATGAACAGTGGAAAATTCGTATGGAGCGGTGTAGAGACCGAGGAGGAGAGTACATTGAAGGAGATAACATGAAATTGTAAATAATTGTAAATAAATGTTTTTCCAGCATCAGTCCGGTTTTTTTCTAGCCGCACCTCGTATCACTACCACAGTGACTGCGAAGACAAGACTAGTTAGTGTGCACAGACAGTTTACGTAATCATTCTTCCCACACACTGTACACAAATATGGTACTCTTCATTGTTCTGAAGAAATTATCGTTTTCGCTTTTTATTTTTTGATAAATGAGAAGGTGCTCAAAATAGAATTTTGTCCCGAATACTCTCATGTGCAGCATATATCTCAGAAAAAGATGTAGAGAAAAAGTAATAGATGATAAGTTTTGTGTCTTATAGTACCTTTCAGCAAATTTGGATTCAGCAAATTCTTTAAAACTAGTTTGATGACATTAAATCATTTTCTGAAGTTGTGAAAATATGCTGAATATTTTCTTTTCAGTTAATTATTTAAATGTTTTAAATGGTATACGTTGCTTTGGTAGTAACCAAAAGTAACACCCTCCCGTAATTTTAGGCATGTTACATGATAAAATAATGTTAATTTTTGATTGCTCATTTGCCTTTTAGTTGTAGTTACATTGTGCATATAAATTATTAGCTGCTCGAAATGCTATAGTGACAAAAATGAAGTTGTCTTCCACATATTACATTGCTTGTGCTTCCATTTGGAGAGAATGATCAATTTACTTGTGAATGTCAAAGGAAAGAGAGATTTTCGTCAGCTAAGCTATTACACAGTGCTATAGTAAGGTATGTTCATGTACCCCACTTCTCTATTGTTCAAAAATACTTTAATCTGATGATTTGCAGTACGCTTTCACTAGAAAATTTGTACCTTTTCCTGCAACTCATTTCATGCCTGCCTGTGCATTTGTTTGTTTGTGTTTGTCCAAGGACTCCAGTTGATCATTTTCAGCTGAGAGTATAGGGAGCATTATGCAATTTTATATAAGACAAAGACAGATGAACATGTGTTCTAACTGCATTTACCATGTTACATTACATCAATGCTTCAATACAAGACCTGTTCAAAAACTTCTGGAAAATCTGTGATTTTGTGCCAATAGTGTGTTGGAGTGAAATGCAGTTGGCATCCCTGCACTTGCCGCCGCCCCCCCCCCCCCCCCCACACACACACACACACAAAATGATGCTGGATCCCTATGGTGATAAGCGATTAAGCCATACTTGGTGCTACGGACTGCTCAAATTGTTTAAGAATGGCAGGATGGAAGTTAAAGATGACCCTTGTTTGGGACACTCTAAGACATCTACTGATGATGCTCATGTCAGGAATGTCAGTGAAATTGTGCATGCCAATCAAAGACTGTCAGAGATTGCAGAAAAAAGTAACATTTCAGTTGGCTCATGTCATGAAATCCTGACACAGCATCTTGGAATGCATCATGCTGTGGCCCAGATCATCCCACAGCTCACGAGTCAAGACCAGAAAGACCTGCGCCTCATAATGTGAAGAATGAGATTTTCACTGTGTGTGTGTGTGTGTGTGTGTGTGTGTGTGTGTGTGTGTGTTTTCTACCAATGAGCTACCCCAAGCACAACTCACAACCCATCCTCACATCTTCAGTTCTGCCAGTACTTCATCTCCTACCTTTAAGACTTCACAGAAGACCTTCTGCAAACCTAGCAGAACTAGCACACACTCCACTGCAGAGTGAAATTCTCATTCTGGAAACATCCCCCAGGTTGTGGCTAAGCCATGTCCCCGCAGTATCCTTTCTTCCAGGAGTGCTATTTCTGATAGGTTCACTTCTTTGAAGTTTGGAAGGTAGGAGATGAGATACTAGCAGAATTGAAGCTGTGAGTATAGGTCATGAGTCATGCTTGTGTAGCTCTGTTGCAAGAGTACTTGCCTGTGAAAGGCAAAGATCCCGAGTTAGTCTCGGTCCAGCACATAGTTTTAATCTGTCAGGAAGTTTCAATGTGTGAAGAGCTTATGGTCCATGCAAATGAGAACAAGATTTACCTTAAGACAATTGTAACTGGTGATGAGATGTTGATCTATGGTTATGATTTTGAGATCAAGGTTCAGTCTTCAGCGGTTTGGGACAGGTCCTTGAAGACCAAAAAAAGCTCTTCAGGTCAAGTCAAATGTTAAAGCCATGCTGATAGTTCTTTATAACCTCAAAGGATTAATTCATGATGAATTCGTGCCACAGGGACAAATTGTTAATTTATGGTACTATCAGATTGTGCTGCGATGCTTACAAAAAAATGAGAAGGAAACGGTTTGAGATGTGATGAAACAATTCATGGTTTTGCATCATGATAATGCACCTGCACATTCATTCCTCTTGGTGTGCCACTATTGCACAGAAAACTAAAACACTATGCTGCCTGATACTCCAGTCACCGGAATGGGCCCCTGTGGACTCTGCTAGATAAGTGTAGAAAAATTTTGTGGACAAAGTTCCAGAATTTTTTGAACAGCTCTTGTACAGTATGTGTAAAATAAATGTGCAGTAAAGGAAATAGGATTACATTTTATAGACACAAAAGGTTGTTACATATTTTCCATTACAATGTAATGTCTAATATTTATCGTGATATTTAATACCACTCGTACCATATATACAGGGTTATTACAAATGATGGAAGCGATTTCACAGCTCTACAATAACTTTATTATTTGAGATATTTTCACAATGCTTTGCACACACATACAAAAACTCAAAAAGTTATTTTGTAGGCATTCACAAATGTTAGATAAGTGCCCCTATAGTGATTTGGCAGACATCAAGCCGATAATAAAGTTCCTCCGACACTCGGCGCAGCATGTCCCCATTAATGAGTTCGAAAGCATCGTTGATGCGAGCTCGCAGTTCTGGCACGTTTCTTGGTAGAGGAGGTTTAAACACTGAATCTTTCACATAACCCCACAGAAAGAAATCGCATGGGGTTAAGTCGGGAGAGCATGGAGGCCATGACATGAATTGCTGATCATGATCTCCACAACGACCGATCCATCGGTTTTCCAATCTCCTGTTTAAGAAATGCCGAACATCATGATGGAAGTGCGGTGGAGCACCATCCTCTTGAAAGATGAAGTCGGCGCTGTCGGTCTCCAGTTGTGGCATGAGCCAATTTTCCAGCATGTCCAGATACACGTGTCCTGTAACGTTTTTTTCGCAGAAGAAAAAGGGGCCGTAAACTTTAAACCGTGAGATTGTACAAAACACTTTAACTTTTGGTGAATTGCGAATTTGCTGCACGAATGCGTGAGGATTCTCTACCGCCCAGATTCGCACATTGTGTCTGTTCACTTCACCATTAAGAAAAAATGTTGCTTCATCACTGAAAACAAGTTTCGCACTGAACGCATTCTCTTCCATGACTTTGTCATCGGGTGTCAGGGCTTGTAGAAATTGTAAACGATAAGGCTTCGGCTTTAGCCTTTTCCGTAAGATTTTCCAAACCGTCGGCTGTGGTACGTTTAGCTCCCTGCTTGCTTTATTCGTCGACTTCCGCGGGCTACGCGTGAAACTTGCCCGCACGCGTTCAACCGTTTCTTCGCTCACTGCAGGCCGACCCGTTGATTTCCCCTTACAGAGGCATCCAGAAGCATTAAACTGCGCATACCATCGCCGAATGGAGTTAGCAGTTGGTGGATCTTTGTTGAACTTCGTCCTGAAGTGTCGTTGCACTGTTATGACTGACTGGTGTGAGTGCATTTCTCGGCTCCTGTCGCCATTTTGTCTCACTGCACTCTCAAGCGCTCTGGCAGCAGAAACCTGAAGTGTGGCTTCAGCCGAACAAAACTTTGAGTTTTTCTACGTATCTGTAGTGTGTCGTAACCATATGTCAATGAATGGAGCTACAGTGAATGTATGAAATCGCTTCAATAATTTGTAATAGCCCTGTACATATGTGTGATATACATATTTAAACAATTTAAAAGAAACTGATTTCTTTTGTTTCTTAATTGATTTTGGCAGCTTGTTAAACCTGCTGCCTGATTCATCTGGAGCACTTGTAGGTTTGAGATTTTGTTGTCTTGCACAACAACTTTCCTCTCCACTTGTTACCTGGTCATGTACACCTTTCTTTGCTGTTCCAATGTTTAGGAGTGCTTACTTACCTAAGTAAAGTACCATGTTTCAGTACCCAGTGCTTTGTGAGGAATGCGTTTGTGAAAAGTCAGTGTCCTTCCTGAATTCCCTCTGAAGCTAAAAAATTTATACAGAAATGCCTTATGTAAGATCTAACATATGCGGATAAATGCATACGGAGCTGTTATGACATTACATTTTTCTATAGATTGTAAACATCTTTGTGTTTTATAATCGAGAACTATACATACAGTGAAAACTGTGCAGCCACGTATGTGTGCTTTTGTCAAGCAGAATTAAAAGAAAATGCGTACATTTGCTTTTTATATATCAGATATATTGTTTGCTTTGGTAGACAAATGCATTAATTTGCCTGAACTTTTCTCTCTTCCTCTGACCCCCCCACCCCACCCCTCCTCCATCTGGAAATATTATCAAAGACATGCCACTAATTCAGGTTTATCCCTGTTTGCTATAGTGAGAGTAATTTTATAGGTTACTCAGACATCTGATTCTCTTAGTACAGATCCCACAGTGAACAGTCTGTATCAACATGTTCTAAAAGATTCTAGAGCAACAATTTTCATAAATCTTTGTGTCATGGTATGTCCTCCCAAAGAGAGGCTACTAACTGTCTTGGTTAATCTTTTTTCCTTGTTCATAACTCACTTTGAGAGCATCGGTACTGGTTGTGAGAGCTTGGGTCCATGTCTTATCTTATGGTGCTGCCTCTGTCAACACAATGGCAACAGTGAACATCAGTTTCATCATCTTTTAACCAGAGGGCAGTGAGTTAATTGCTGCTCAGGGCTGTGCTAGTGAGCACTCTCATTGATAGAACACTCTTGGAATAGCTTATTTTAAGAAAATATAAATGTTACAAAATATTATAAATTGAACACTATGGAGATCTGTCTGCACAGTTTCTGTTCCAATTTGAAAGCTGGATGAAGCTGTTACCCTTCTGTTTGTGCTTGTTAATAATCATTTTACTAGCTGGAATTATTGATCGCTCAATTTTTACATTACTTCTTCTGTTCCCAGGATCATGTTGTTGGATTCCTTGTGGACATCTTTAGTTTCCAGAAATCTCGATTTACAACTGTGGAAGAGCTTGCTGAAGATGTATTAAAATATGCAAAAGGAAGAGCAGAAAGTCTAAGTTTAAAGATGTCTTTACAAGAACAAATAGGTGTAGATAAACTGAATATGTCATAGATCGTAATAGATGTCGTGTGTCGTGTAGATGGAGTTTAACAGTATTTGACAACTTAGAGTATTACATTTATTATTAACAGAAATTGTTATAGTGAAACTATTAGTCACCAGTACTCACCTGTATGTTCTACACAGTGTGGTGCTGCATTGATAAGTGAAAATGTAGGATGTGCAAACAAATTGTTTCAATGTTAGGATTGTGATGTTGGCTATATGATGATTTTTATGAACAATCATTCCAGTTTCAAGTACATAATTCATATTATTTTCTCATTATGTGAAAGTGACATCAAGAATCTGTGAATCAAGTGGAATCTCAGTTTTTTTTTTGTTTTTGCTTAAAACTTTTACAGAAAACTGTATGGAATAACTATTTAGTGACATGTTCAAATGTATTGTGTATCTCAATTTATGTTTATTTTTTAGGGTTTTGCAGACATTTATAGAACGTGTTTACAGCTGATAGTCTCTTCTCCCCTCTCCTGCTTCTTCTCCTGCTTCTTCTTTTTCTTCTTCTTTTTCTTCTTCCTGTTCTCTCTCTCTCTCATAATCTCTGCAACCTATCTTTTCTGTATTATTTGTCTATCTGCAACTAAGCATTACAATTTCTGGTGTACCATGTCTAGTACTGTGAGTGAGTTTAGGAAAGAAACTGTAACATGTCACAAATTTTTATTTCTAATCCTTTTGGTTGGATGCATGTATGTGGAGTGGGGGTGTTTATGAGCAATAATTCATTAGCACTTACGCATCAGTATCTTAGAGTGTGAGATTTATATTGTTGTGCTGTGCTGTCATATTATTAATAAACTGCTTTTAGCATTTTGTAACAAAATTGATGTTGAAGAGGTTGTCTTAAGATATAAGAAATTATGTGAAAAGTGGTATTAATGAAATGACAAAGCACTAATCAGACATAAAAGACAAAGCAGCCAGTCTAACATGTAAGTTTTATTGCAGTGAAAAAAGACTGGTTAACTCTTTATTAACATCAGCAATGCTTCTGTTGCATTTTGGTCAATGTTTATTATGCCTTAGTGTAGGTGTTTTTCAGGCTTTTGTGAGAGATATGATACTTTCATTTGATAGAAAAAATGGTAGCATAAATTTCATTACAAAAACACTGTTTGTAAAAAAGGCGAAACAAGAGGCTGCAGTGCATACAAAGAAATCCTTCTTTGTGTGTATCTGGTTCCCATGTAAGGCTGTGGCAAAAAACTTCTAGCAACAAACATTTCTCTTAAACAGCAAATTTCCTTCAAAACATTTACATCGATGAAGTTTTCCATTATGTTAACTAAACATGTAAATGTAATTAAAATTTTGGTGTGTAAGGAAAAACAAATCAGTTGTATGACAAAACTGCTTATTTTTGAAACTTTTGTAAGGGCAGTGCAAACTGCTTCCTGTGAAGTGTTCCATTTTTGACTGTAGCAATAATTAAAAGAGGACAAGTTAAAGCTGGGTATTTAATATTTATCTAAAGCCTTCTGAATGTCACATCCATTCCCATGTAATGGAGCTAAGAGGAAACAGTTCTGCAGGGGATATTGCATTGCAAGGGAAGGAGCATTAAAATGAAATGGAATAAATTTGGAATGGGTGTAGTGCAAAACAGCTGCCTGTTCAGGCCCTCAATTTTTCTTAAGCTTCTCTCTCTCTCTCTCTCTCTCTCTCTCTCTCTCTCTCTCTCTCTCTGTGTGTATTCATATCTGCAAAAATATCGTCTAGTATTGAAACAAAAAAATTGAATAAAATAATATATCTGAAGATTTAAAAGGGAAAAGTGACATTTGTCAGTCTTTCAGTATAGTATTGACATGTTGCCTCATCTGCTGTGAACTATGTTTTTTACATAGCAGTGTGCTAAATAGATGTTTCCATTCCATGTAATGTAGAGCAGCAGCATATTTTGTAAGGCACCAAAACAAAATGGTTCAGATTATGAGTTTTGATAGCTGAGCTTTGAATGTATCATTTGTCATTTGTCCAATCTGTAGTAAGAGTCCATTGTCTCTATATTATTTGAGACCTCTGAGTTTTAATGTAAGACTTTCCTGAAGAGTACTGAAAATAATCGCAAGATTACATTCCATTACTTAAGCTTTGGTCAGCAAATATACTTTTCAGGGATAATGTGTGTCTGTCCTTATATCATTTACTGGTACCTAATTACAGCTACAAACTATTGTATTATGCTTTTAATGTATTAAATATTTCTTGGTTTTTTGAAGGAGTCTTATTCAATTTTAAAATGCCATGGACTAATTTCCCAGTAAGGTGTCTGTAATTGTAGTAATTGCATCCTACTTAGCAAATTCAAAAACTGAAGCCAAAGATAGAAATATTTAAAATCTCAAACTATTGGTAAACTTTACCATTTTCTTATCTTTCTGTGTGTGTCATTAGAGGCCATTTACAGTTTAAAATTCTGTTGTCATGACTTCACAGAGTGGAACAACTGGAAAAGAATGGGGAAGAAAATAAAAATTTAATTTGCCAAATGAACACACAATTTGTCTAAAGTGGTTTATGGAAACAAAACATCAGCATGGTTCAGTGTGGACTTGTATCTTGCTCCTCTGGAAAGTGTGTATCTTAACTACCACACCATTTCAGTTGATTGTGAAATAATTGTATTAATAATGAATAAATGAGGGAATCAACGAATAATCTATCTGAAAATACAGCCATACTGAAAGGTATCAACATAATCTGTCATAACTTACATTTTATATTCAAATTAGCGTCAGTTAGTCAGTCCCTTGCAGACATACACACACCACATTTGTGCTGGTGCACCATCCACCAGTCATCAGTAGGTGAGAAGAGGTGTATTTAATTTTCATATGTAATTTTTCTTAAGGCATTGATGTTTGTAGCTGATAACCCATACAAGAGTAATATTGTTACATTGGCTTGTTAACAGTGCTTAGCAGAGACCATACTGGCAGCCCCTCACTTCGAGTTATTCCATGCTACACTAAGACATTCATTCATCCACATGTAAATCCCATCATTACTGGAACAAGTAAACTTCCACATTAACTGTCAAAGCATTCACTTCAGTCTGCTTTTCTAAAGAGTACTAACAAGAAATAATGGCTAGTGCTAATCTAAATATTCTGATAATTAAAGAATTTGTTCTAGATAACTTTTTTCAACAAAAAGGGTTTTTATGTAAAAAAAGTAAACTGCTACCCATCTAACAATACTACATTCCTATTTTTGTCTGTTGCAGTCTTCAGTCGTAGGATTCATTGGATGTCCTGAATGTTATTCCATCTTCCTAAGCCCCTTCCTAAGCCCCTTCCTAAGCCCCTTCCTAAGCCTCTTCCTAAGCCCCTTCCTAAGCCCCTTCCTAAGCCCCTTCCTAAGCCCCTTCCTAAGCCCCTTCCTAAGCCCCTTCCTAAGCCCCTTCCTAAGCCCCTTCCTAAGCCCCTTCCTAAGCCCCTTCCTAAGCCCCTTCCTCTGTGTGTAACTACTGCAGCCTGCATACTTTTGAAACTGCCTACTGTATTCATGCTTTGTATCCCAATATAATTTTTTACTTACCTCCCCCTCCCCCTCCCCCTTCCCCTCACCACTTTCCTCCATTGCCAAATATGGTTCCCAATTGCTTGATGTATTAGGATGTGTGTTATATCACAGTCCACCATAAATTCCTTTATGGCAGTTCAATTGAGTACTTCTTGCTTATGTGTGTCTGCATTTTATATCGTCTCCACTTTGGCCATTGTTTGTTATTTTGCTGCCCAAATAGCAATGCACCTCTACCACCTTTAGTATCTCATTTCCTGATCTAATTACATCAATCTCATCTGATCTAAGCTGACTACATTTCATCACTTCTGTTGTTTGTCTTATAACCATCAATCACCATCTATCTTGAAACCTCTTTTCAAGATACCATTCTTTCCATTAAACTGCTCTTCAAACTCCT